>NC_056735.1:1209461662-1209486662 GCF_019279795.1 Protopterus annectens
CAGTGCCAAAAGGTAGGCAAGGCAGGAGACAAGGTGAGAGCTCCTTTGATGCCTTTGCCTGTGATTGAAGAGCCATTTCAGAGGGTAGCTATGGATATTGTGGATCCTCTGAGTACCCCAAGTTCCACATGGAAAAAGTATATCCTCGTGGTAGTGGATTATGCTACATGATACCCTGAGGCGGTGGCTTTGTCCTCCATTGAGGCAGAGAAGGTGGCAAATGCTTTGGTAGAGATTTTCGGCAGGGTAGGTTTCCCAAAAGAAATACTGACTGACAGAGATGCCAATTTCATGTCAGACCTGCTGGCTTGTCTGTGGAAGTCCTGTGAGGTGAAGCACATGAAGACCACTCCCTACCATCCCCAGACTAATGGTCTTGTTGAGAGGTTAAATTCTACAATCAAGTCCATGCTACGGGTATTTGCAGATCAGTTTAAGAGGGAGTGGGACACATATTTGCCCCATCTGTTGTTTGCTTACAGAAAAGTTCCCCAGGAATCCACAGGTTTTTCACCCTTTGAGTTGCTGTATGGGCATAGTGTGAGGGGACCTCTAGATTTAATTTGAGATGAGTGGGAAGGTGAGTGTGAGTCTCACAAGGAGTCTGTTGTGGCATACATCCTAAACCTCAGGACAAGGCTCAGGGAACTCATGGGCTTGGCCCAGGAGAACCTGGCAGAAGCCCAACAACAGAAAATGGTGTGGTATGCAGGAATGAGTATGCTGTTGGGCAGCAGGTATTGGTTCTCATTCCTGTCAGACACAACAAGCTGCAAGCAACTTGGGAGGGACCCTACAAGGTGGTAAGAAAGGTAAGTGATGTTAACTACATGGTGGAACTGCTAGGCAGAAGGCAGGGGCACAAATTGTACCATGTTAACATGATGAAAAGAGGCCCTTGTGCTGAGCATTTGCAGTGGATTGCAGGAGGAGTCTGAGGGAGATCCAGGGACTGATTTCCTCAGTGAAGCTTGGGCTGATACCTCAGTGGAAGGGGTAGCAATGTCCCAGCAGCTATCCCCTACCCAGGTTCAAGAAATCCGAGCAGTGTTTCAGGAATTTGGGGACATGTTCACTGGGAAACAAGGGTGCCCCCATCTGGGGCAGCACCAGGTGGATACAGGACACCAAAGGCCTATTAGGCAGGCCCCTTATAGAGTGCCTGAGAGAGTCAAACAGACTCTGAGGGAAGAGGTACAGGAGATGTTGGAACTAGGGGTGATTCAAGAGTCCAACATTCCTTGGGCCTCCCCAGTGGTGCTGGTGTCAAAGAAGGATGGCAACACCAGGTTCTGTGTGGACTACAGAAAATTAAATAGTCGCACAGAGTCAAATGTTTACCCCATGCCTAGGACAGATGAGGCTCTAAAGCAGCTGGGTGGGGCTAAGTATCTTACAACCACTGATCTTACCAAGGGTTACTGGTAGGTGCCCTTGACTCCCAGTGCTAGAGAGAAGTCAGCCTTTGTGACTCCTTTTGGCTTGTACGAGTTCACAAAGATGCCCTTTGGGATGAAGAATGCTCCAGCAACTTTCCAGAGGCTGGTAGATCATATCTACAGTCACTTCTGGCCAGAGCACCTTCAACATGTCAGGGAGTTGCTGAGCAGACTACAGAGGGCAGGGTTGACCATTAAGCCGAGCAAATGTCAGGTGGGTATGGCAGAGGTCTCCTACCTAGGACATAGAGTGGGGAGTGGTAAGATAAGGCCAGAACCTGCCAAAGTGGAAGCCATTCAGGCATGGCCTGCACCTGTTACTAAAAAGCAGGTGAGGGCATTTTTAGGGATAGCAGGGTACTATGGAAAGTTCATCCCCAGTTATAGTACCATAGCTGCTCCCCTCACTGACCTGACAAGGAAGAACAGGCCAGATAAGGTGGCGTGGACCCCAACATGTCAGCAGGCATTCCAGAAGCTTAACGAAGCTTTGGGAGGACTTCCTGTGTTACCCAGATTACAGCAAAGAATTTGTTGTGCAGGTGGATGCTTCAAACCATGGGATGGGGGCTGTACTTAGCCAGATTTCTTCAGAGGGAGAAGAACACCCAGTAGTTTATCTCAGTCATAGGCTCCAACCCAGGGAGGACTGCTATGCAGCTGTAGAAAAGGAATGTCTAGCCATAGTGTGGGCACTGCAGAAACTTCAGCCTTATCTGTATGGAAGGAAATTCACTGTTATGACAGATCACAACCCCCTAACATGGTTACACAGAGCCAGCCAGCAAAATGCCAAGTTGCTAAGATGGAGCCTGGGGTTGTAAGCATATGATATGTCAGTGAAGCATCACACTGGGATTAGCAATGCCAATGCAGATGCGCTGTCAAGACAGTGAATTGGGTAGGTATACTCAGATAGACCTGACCCTCTCAAGCAGCGTTTCTCAAGGGTCACTTGAAAAACTAGCTTGAGTTCTCTGGGTGGGGTGGGGGAGAAATCTGAAAGCTGCCAGTCTAGCCAGATAGAATTTTGCAGATAATTCTGTCATTTGTAAATATGAATGTAAACTGCATGCTTGTTGTCTTAAATGTAAAGAAATACTGTTACATGTGGAACTGCAAAAATGTGACAACAGTGCACTCTACTGACCAAAGTAAAGCATGTGGTGACACTTTGATGTAGACAGTGGTGCCGAAGTGTCTAGATGAAGAAATTCTTTCTATTGTTTTACCCAAGAGGTAAATTGGTAGATTTAAACATGGAAATTTAGTTTTATTGCTCTGTTTCCTGACCAGCTGCAAGATAACAAAAGGGAATGTTAAGTATGTAAATGCAGTTTCTGTTAGCCTGGGAACCCAGGGAAGTGTGAAGAATGATGTAATGTGTAACTTGGGAACCTGAGGAAAGTGTGAAGAATGATTTAATGTGAATCAGAACTGCAATTTCAATTTAAACAGACAGAACCCAAGATTATTAAGCATTTTTGTCTTGACCATCCAACTCACAGCACTGTCTTGCTCATATGTAAGTTATCTTAGACTTGTGTTTTCTTTTAGAAATAGCGAGAAACTAGAAAGATTAGACTAAGTGTTTTTCTGTGATGTCAGAACTGTACTACTGAATTATTTTAAGTATTTCTCTGTGACCTCTGAACTCTTGACTAGCATTGTATAGTAAGAAGTATTGTCTTCTGTTTTTATTATTTATTATTAAATATTTTAAAACCTTTCAACTGTGGCTGTTTTGTGTAGAGATAAGTTAAGCTCTAAGAGTACATTGCATGTATGTAAGGATCCTGTACCAAGTCACTCTAATAAGCCTTGACAGTTTAGTCATACTACCAACTGGATAATAATATTGCACAGTAATAATAAGACACACTTTTAAGGGCCTTTGAGTACCTGATAATTATTAGTGGGTGGTAGCAAGGTACTACCGTATAGTTTGGGAAAAGGGGGCATAGCTGGAGAACCCGTGCCAGCGTTCCCCAGGAGTGTCTGTGTGGTTTTATAAACTCTTCTCAAAGTGTGTGTGTGTATGTATGTGTGTGTGTGTGTGTGTGTGTGTGTGTGTGTGTGTGTGTGTGTGTGTGTGTGTGTGTGTGTGTGTGTCAGCTACTTGGGCAGGGACACGAAGCACTGGTTGGACAGAGAGGGTGCTAGAGGTTTTAGCTTGCCCACTAGGCTGAGATCTGGACCCTATTGCTGTGCCAGTGGGGAGTCTTATTGGGGACCTGGGGAGCAAGGGAGCAACCAGCCCTGGACTGCCGGTGATCTCCGTGTGCTCTTCAGGAGAAATTGCACTTTACTGTGTGTATTTGTTATCCTTTCTTCAAATATGAGATGCCATCTCTAGTGTTAGTGGTGAGGATTGAGGCTCTTTGATTGCTGGGCCAGAGCACGGGCATCACAACAAGTATAAAACTTACAGACTAAACAACAATAGCAAGACTTTAGCCTTTTCTACACTTTAGTCTGGAAGTTTTTTTTTACTTTATTAGTTGTTTGTATTCTTCTATTGGCAGTCTTCTTACTTGTTTATTTTTTCTCTGAATAGACAATGAGCAAAAGAGTTTAAGCAGATGTTGGCATTACTAGCCAAATCTTTTGGATTTATCCATTTATGGCCTTCCCTCAGACATTAACTCCACATTCCAGGTGTTAACAAACACTGACTAAGGCACAAGAGTTGCTACAATGTTTTAATTGTTGGCAAGATTCCTTGACCATCAGAAATATAATTACTGCATCACCAGTGGGTAATCAAGAAGAAAGCAGCAATTACAATTTAAATTCTACCACTGTGGCTCCAGTTAATATTGGTAATAAAATTTTAGAAGATGCTTTCTGGGAACCAGAAGAATCTATTTTATTATGTTACTGGCCAAAATGAAGTTCAGTATCAAAGGAGGGGTCTGCCGTTTCAAAAGTTCAACCATTAAGTAACTAAAAATCATTAATTTATAAACTAGAGAAATCTTTAATCATTAAGTTATAAACTAGAGAAATTGTTAATGGCTTATTAAAGTACTGAATTAGAGACTTTTTTATCTCATTCAATTTGTTCACAGTGAGATAGTCCCCAGGGACTACTTTGTTATAAATTTTCTACTGGTATTGACTTTGAAAAAACACTTTGCCAAATATATAACAATGCTGGTTTAAAAGTTATTAAAACGCTCACTGAGTTTAATTGGAACAAGATGGACAATTTAAAACCTGTTATTCAAACTTTGCACAATAGTATAGAACATCAACAGTTTAGTACAGAAACTGACCTGTTAAACAGTGTACTAGCAAAGTTATCTAGGCATGTGGCTACCATTACTGCAAGAAAAATAAAGAAACTTAATAGAGACCTGAATCAATATCAAACAGGTCAGGTTTTTATTTTAAAGAATAATCATTGGTTGGCTAAAGATAAGGTTAATAGTCAGTGCTAATTTTACCACTATTGGTAATGCAGTAACATCACTTGACGATTTCGTAGTTCCAGACAATAGGGACAGTTTAACAGACAATAATATGAATGGTGCCAGTACCAAAGTGGGTAATATCAAAACAAATAAGTTTGCTGCATCAGTTCCTGGGGCTAATTTAGACCCTGCTGTCCATTCTACCTACCAGAATTCTTAACTCATGTTCTCCTGTAACTGCACTTCTCTAACCATACCAAACCTATTCTCAACATAGGCTTAGGCATTCTTACACCTTATCTACTTTGTACTTGCTTAGTCCATTAACCATTTTTACCTAACTATGACATGGCCATCATGTAAATTCTTGGACAAGATCTTTCAAAGCAATTAATTATTAATAATCTTAACTGTACTCTATTCTGAAAAGTGACTCTGTCATGAAAATATTACTGTCATCATGTACTTTTTGTAATTTTTGTAATTTTGTTATCATAAATTTTGTTTATTGCGACATGTTTTGGAGCTTTTCTTCCCGGACAGCCACTGAAAATGGACCCAGTCCAGCTGGATTTTTCCTGGTTAACAAATGTAAAATAAATAAATAACTAAATAAATTCAACTGTTATTAACTTTTTTTATCATTGGGAAAGATGACTGAAAGAGAAAATGGCACTGCAGCGAGGAGACAGGGACGTGGAAGAGGTCGAGGAAGGGTCCAAGCAAGGAATCATCACTAAATATATTAAATAACTTGAATGCAGACTTTCCTATTGATTGTTCAATTTTTAACTTGTCTACTGTTAATTTTAAAGAAAGTCACTTGAAAGTCCTCAGTAAATGTTTTACTTTTATTCCTGCACAGCACACAAACATTTCTAATATTTTATTTGATCTTAGGCTGTATTTAAGAAAATGAAATTTAAAATATATTTTGAATGACATTGCTTTGCCTAACAGTGAAACAAATTTACCTAAGAAAAAAAGTTAATTTAATCTATGTCTGCACAACACTTTAAATGTTTTTTTAACTATGTGTGAATGTGGCATAAGGGAGTCTTTAGTAAAGAAAAGTTTATTCAAATGGTTTAATTTAACAGTAGAAAAAAATATTGTTTTAAAAAGCATTAATTGAAAACCATAAAATAAGAACTATGAAAGTAGATAAAGGGACTGGGGTAATGGTTATGAATCAGGAAATATATATTTCAAAAATGAAATTGTCCTTACATAATACTGAATTTTACATATCTTCTTCCCTTTTTGAGGTTTATAAAAAAATTTAGAAACACTGATGAGAGTTTATTTGATTTGTTATGGCAAGGACATATTACTATGCAAGAATTTATAAATACTGACTTACCTTTAATTAGGTATCCTTTTCAGTATTCCTAAATTACATAAAGATAAAAAAAAAACTTTAGACATATTGTTCCTTCCAAGCATACTAAAACAAAGTTCTCAAACAGAATTTTTTTTTCATTGTAGAAATTACAAAAAGTACAAATTTTCTTAAGTTTACTCTTTCAGGGATGGGGACCTCTGTGCATTTTTTTAAATGTGGTTTTACACTTAGATAAAATTAATCTTTGTTTTGAGTGTGACATCTATAGAAAAAAGACATTTAGAAATAAGCCAACACCTATTTTTTTAAGAAGAGAAATGCTATCAAAGGCTAATTTATTAGATTGTTGTGCATTATTATTAACAATACCATATTTACACAAGAAAGTTTATTTCTTAAGGAATTGTTTATTAAATGGAACTATACTATTGAGCTAGTAGAATCTATCATAATGGAAGTAGCTAATTTAAGACACTCCAAGTATACTTCTATATTAAGTGGTGTTGTTAGTAAGAATTCCAAATGATTTCCAAAGGAATAAACATTTTAGATTACGTTTTCCTCTGATTTATCAAGACATGTACCAAGCTAAAAGAATACTTGAAAAGAACTGGGGTATTACTCAGGGCCACAACAAATTAGTCCCAATTTTTGTTATAAAAGAACAAAAACACTCAAATTGATATTTGAATCTAATAACCAATCTGGAAGTATTTATCAAAGCATACAAGCTCAAAATGTAAGAATGTACAAATGTGAGAATTCAAATTTTTGCAAATTTAGTCATGTTTGTAAAAGCTGGACTTTTAAAGATCAAAATTATACTAGCAGAAAACAAATAAATCCAAACCAGCCTAGACATTGAAAATGTTGAAACACAGGTGCCCAGTAGGAAGGTAGTTGGAATAAAGAAGCTGAACCACGACAAAGTAAAAATCTTTTTTAATACAAAATGGTGAGCGCTTTCACAATGGTAACCATTGCTTCATCAGACAGTTCATTCAAACAGCAACAGCACTTAAATAATTTAATTCATTACAAGAACAACCAATCCTACCACTCAAAGTTAATTCAGCACTCAGCAATCAATTAATTACTATGGTTATGTTTTGCCTTTGGTTAATTGCTAAAGTCAGAAAAATTCTGTTTAAAAACCACATACACAAAATATAAAAACAAGGACATGTGGGTAAATATAAATAAAATACATAAAAAGTCAATGAATAAATACATATGCTCATGTTCCCCATTTAGTAACTACTTATGCGCATAGATATAAACATAAAAATATATATAACAATATATAAAAGTATAAGCAGTACACACTCAACAACTTAATGAATACATATATTCTGCCTAATAAATGCACATATTGTCCACCTAGTAAATACATATGCTTTAATACATACATCTCAACAAATGCTTGTCTTAAAATGATATCTATGCTAAAAGCAGCTCAAGAAATATTGTCATATTGACCCAAAGCCCTGCATGTATTTATGTGGTCTTCTCTTGTTAAAATGGTATTATTATTTCTTATTTTTTATTTTATTTTAACCTTCTAGATTTTAGCACTGGCTTCAATGGAACACTATCGTTCAAACCCAAACCTTTATGTGCTCCTAAACACAAAATCCATTTTACTTCCATATTTTCAGTAGTATTGACTATGTCCCCCATCCTATTGCTGACATTCTGTATGTGCAAGACCTGAAACAAAAATAGCTGTGCACATCATTTCACAAGACATGATTAGCAGACGCAGTGGACATTCCTAAAGTAGCTGTGCATGTCATTTCCCAAGGGGCATTGTACCTCAATAATGGGTCTTATAAGGGAAGAATACAGGGATGTTATAACCTCCTTGTCCCTGGATGAGATACCCTTCCTTATGAGGTGGGCTATGTAGAAAGCTTTCCATACAATGGGGCCAATATGGTGGTCAAAAGTCAGGTTGCTATCAACCTGGGTAATCAAGTCCCTCACAACTGATTGTGTGCTTAGGACTTTTGTTATTAATGTGATAATTTGTGTGGATGTCACTCTCCCCAAAGGGGATGATGATGCATTTTTTGGCATTCGGTTTGAGGCCATGTTTCTGGCACCAGTCATTTGTTTGGGTGAGACTCTCTTGGAGGATCTCCACATCACTACGGGAATTGATGACAGCACCTAGCTTGCAGTCATCTACAAACTTGGACAGCCATAGCCCACTGGTTTTGGCCTGCACCTCAGAAAAGTATATCCCAAACAACAGATGCCCCAATGCAGCTCATTACGGGTCTACTGCTTGAGGTGGCTTCCCCTATTTTGATTAGGTGGGTTCTATCAGTGATCCAGTTTGCTATCCATCTAGTAACATATGGATTGATGCCTAGTTGAGAGAGTTTATCTATCATACCTGAGTGGGGAATAGTATTGAAGGCTTTGACCAGGTAAAGGTAGGCAGTGTGCACCATCTTCCCCTCATCCATGGCTTTAGTGACTGTCTCAAAGAAGTCAACCAAATTTAACAAACATGACCTCCCCTTGACAAAAACAAATTGTATGGGATTGAGTGTTTGGAGGTTGCCAATGTCCTTGTTAATGAGGTCCATGATAATCTGTTCCATGGCCTTGCAGATCAGGCTAGTTAGGCTGATGTGTGTGTGTGTGTGTGTGTGTGTGTGTGTGTGTGTGTGTGTGTGTGTGTGTGTGTGTGTGTGTGTGTCTGTGTGTGTGTGTATACACACACACACACACACACACACACACACACACACACATATGCATACATACATACATACATACACAAATTACACATATGCATTATATATAGTAAATACATATACAGACACATACACACACACACACACACACACACACACACACACACACATATATATATATAGTAAATACACACACACATATGTGTGTGTGTGTGTGTGTGTGTGTGTGTGGTGGATACATATGTATATATATATATATATATATATATATATATATATATATATATACATAATATATAAGTATAAATATATGGTTTTAGGACGTAACATCGACAATGAGAAGACCCACACCAACTTCACCGACGTGAAAACACCGACACAGAAATGATCGAAACTACAAACCATGGACATTTAACAGGTAAGGGGTTTAAATTTCGGTAATCAAGCCTACCATGTTCAGGTAAGGGGTTTAAATTTAACACATGCATAACACTGCCACATTACCTGAACATTGTAGGCTTGATTACTGAAATATAAACCCCTTACCTGTTAAATGTCCGTGGTTTGTAGTTTCGATCATTTCTGTGTCTGTGTTTTCGCGTCAGTGAAGTCGGTGTCGGTCTTCTCCTTGTCGATGTTACGTCCTAGAACCATAGATATATATATATATATATATATATATATATATATATATATATAGGTTCATAGATTAGTACTAAGCTAACTGCTCTTATGAGCTATTTTAAGCCTAGCCAATTATCCCTTGTGAGACACAAACCCTGCACCTTGTGTTTATAAGGCAAACACCTTAACCATTAGGCCACCCTCCCAACAATATATATATATATATATATATATATATATATATATATATATATATATATATATATATATATATATATATATATATATATATATGTATCCACACACACACACACACATCATCATCATCATCATCATCTTTCAGCTTTTCCCGTTAGGGGTCGCCACAGCGGATCATCTCTTTCCATTTCTTCCTATCCTCTGCATCTTGCTCTGTCACACCAACCGCCTGCATGTCCTCTCTCACCACGTCCATAAACCTTATCTTAGGCCTTCCTCTTTTCCTCTTACCTGGCAGCTTCATCCTTAGCATCTTTTTCCCAATATACCCATCATCCCTCCTCAGCACATGTCCAAACCAACGCAATCTCGTCTCTCTTGCTTTGTCTCAAAACTGTCCAACATGAGCTGACCCTCTAATATACTGATTCCTAATCCTATCCATCCTAGTCACACCGAGTGCAAATCTTAACATCTTTAACTCTGCCACATCCAGCTCTGACTCCTGCCTTTTTGTCAATGCCACTGTCTCCAACCCATATAACATAGCTGGTCTCACTACTCTCTTGTAGACCTTCCCTTTCACTCTTACTGGTACCCGTCTGTCACAAATCACTCCTGACACTCTTCTCCACCCATTCCACCCTGCCTGTACTCTCTTCTTCACCTCTCTTCCACATTCCCCATTACTCTGAACTGTTGATCCCAAGTACTTAAACTCGTCCACCTTTACCAACTCTACTCCCTGCATCCTCACCATTCCTCTACCCTTCCTCTCATTTACACACATATATTCTGTCTTAGCCCTGCTGACCTTCATTTCTCTGCTCTCTAAAGCATATCTCCACCTCTCCAGAGTCTCCTCAACCTGATTCCTACTCTCACTACAGATCACAATGTCATCTGCAAACATCATAGTCCATGGGGCCTCCTGTCTGATCTCATCTGTCAACCTGTCCATCACCACTGCAAATAAGAAAGGACTCAGAGCTGATCCTTGATGTAATCCCACCTCCACCTTAAACGGATCTGTCACTCCCACTGCAGTCCTCACCACTGTCACACTACCCTCGTACATATCCTGTACCACTGTTACATACTTCTCTGCCACTCCCGACTTCCTCATACAATACCACAACTCTTCTCTAGGCACCCTGCCATATGCTTTCTCCAAGTCTACAAAGACACAATGCAACTCCTTCTGACCTTCTCTGTATTTCTCCAATAACAGTCTCAGAGCAAACATTGCATCTGTAGTGCTCTTGCCTGGCATGAAACCATACTGCTGATCACTAATCATCACCTCCCTTCTTAACCTAGCTTCTACTACTCTTTCCCATAACTTCAAGCTGTGACTGATCAATTTTATCCCTCTGTAGTTACTGCAGCTCTGCACATCACCCTTATTCTTAAAGATAGGTACCAAAACACTTTTTCTCCACTCCTCAGGCATCCTCTGACTTTCCAAAATTTCATTAAACAATCTAGTTTAAAATTCCACTGCCATTTCTCCTAAGCACCTCCATGCTTCCATTGGGATGTCATCTGGGCCAACAGCCTTTCCATTCTTCATCCTCTTCATAGCTGTCTTTACTTCCTCCTTGCTAATCTGTTTCACTTCCTGATTCACTATCCCCACATCATCCAACCTTCTCTCTCTCTCATTCTCTTCATTCATCATGAATATATAATATATATATATATATATATATATATATATATATATATATATATATATACATATATATATATATATATATATATATATATATATATATACACACACACATATATATATATATATATATATATATATATATATATATATATATATATATATAGATATGCTGGGTGCGTTAGGGGACTTAAATATACCAATATTAACCTAAACCTGTATGTCCCCACATTTCTCTAATACACTTTCTCTTTCATCAGTTAAACTTTTACTTTCTCTACCCCTCCTTACACCTCCACTTAGCTCCACTACCCTTTCCCTTTCCTCAAACCCCCTTTCTTCTACCTTTCTTTTCTCTTCTTTTCAACCTTCCCTTTCATTCTTTTCCCTCTTCCACCGCTCTCTTTTCTCTCCTTACTCTTTCTCCCTTCCCTCCTTCCCCTATTGTCCTATTAAGTAACAGCTTTTTGCTCTCAAACCAGCTTCTACTATTCATTCATATTATCACCTTGGTTGTTTTATTTGTGGCCTTATTGCCCTATACCTCTCTTGCTGCAAATAAGTCTAATCCTAACATATTTTGTTCTGCACTATGTCATGTTGTTATTGTACCCCTGACTATGAAGATGCTCAGTCTTAGTGTCAGAATGTTTGTAGCAGTTCTAGTTCATTCTATGTAAATTTTTAAAACAAGCCAAGACTTTAATAAAAAGTGATGAGCACTTTCTCAAAACCACTTTTGTGTCTTCAGATCATACTCAACAACTGAAACACCATGAACTAAATACAAAGATACTGTTCCCTAACAAACAGACACGCAGACAATTATGGTTGCTAAGTAACTAAGTACTTGACACCAGTACAATTCAAAGACTAAGCATAATTAAATTAATTAGCAGTCTGTCTACCTTAAAAACTATTTTTGCAAACCTACCTCTTTACATCACAAAAAGCATATAATACAATAAAATTCTACGTTATTTAAAACTTTTTAAACTCATTTTTTCAGCTGTCTGGATTTTAAGGCTGGTTGTATAGAAATGTAATCATTCAGCCCACAGTTTTGATGTGCTCTGTCTAAATACAAAACATAAAACCACGAAAAACAAACCAACTATTAAAACAAAAAGGCATAGAGAAACACAATGAGAGCCGGCAAAACAATTAAATTCAATTCAAAGAACCTGTTTAATAAGCGCTTTCGGTGTGGACTGTGCCTCACCTTCTTCAGACAAAGAAAATCCAATTAACAATCTTTTTATAATGAATTAAAAACCAATCAATAAGTAAGTAATATTCAATTACCAGTTAAAGAGAAATACCAGTAAAATATCAAACAACCTCATAAGTATGCTTGATAATACAACTAAAACCTGCTCTAGAATAATATGCTTATACTTATATACATATGTATATTCTTTTAAAATCACAAAAAAGAACGCTAAATTTAATCAATAAATATTGCTAACTACTAAACATACGATGAAAGGTGAGGGGGGGGGTTGAAAAAATATCTGTTCAACATTCAAAGGAATAGTCTTCCTTCATACCACAGGCTCAGGCTCTTGCTCATTACCTGAAGGAGTAATCCTTCCTGTAGTGCTTAATCCGTGTTCAGCAAGTGGATTACTGTAGACAGATGCATCTCGCTGTAGTGCAAGCGATCCCTCTCTGGGATCAGACGTAGCTGTTAAGGTTGGTGTCCGTCCCTCCCTATTCATACTGGGAGATACCAAAGCTGTTCCACAGGCATTAAGCTGGCTAGTTACCTACATACCTAACTCAGTACTTCCATTAGAGAAATGTTGTTGCTGACGATTATTATTAGTAGTACGATGTTCTCTTGGCCACATAAAAACATGGTTATTAGCAAAGTCATTAATGTCTCTCTGCATCTTCTTTCATTTCTACAGAAGTAGTTTACGTTCATACTGTAAAACTTGTTCTATGATCTCTCCTATATGAAGCTCTGCTCAATTTCCACTAGAAAGTTTTATAGATGTCAAGTTGTTGGTTAATGATTTTTTGGCTCAGTTCACTTTCTAAAGGAGTCAAAAATCAAGCATTAACTTCATATATGCATAACTTGTGTCTAAGTTAATTTGTTGCCATTTAACCAATAAGTCAGGATAGGTTCCCTCGTAAGTGGGCATAGTGAACACTTACAAGCCCCTCGGGATTACCTTAAAGGTGCAGCATGCCTCCAAGTGTAGACGTTGACACTGCAGCCATTTTAAAATGGTATAAATCATTCGCCAAAGTCCGTAGTTTGTCTCTTAAAAAAGCTGCATCTTTTTCCATGACATCCATCTCACCTTCCTTGTTTAAATGATGTTCAAGGAGTAATGGATTACATTCCAGTTTGAGGAAATTCTTAAGTCTGTTGGTATCCAAGCGGTTCGCTTCAGTATGAGGAACATAATCCAATTCTACAGGTACAACCTTAGCCATGCTCACAGAAGAAAACCAATTGCTATCAGCAGCCAAAAAGAAAAAGTAAATCCTCTGCAATAAACTGCTCAGTTCTAAAAATTCAATGGAAAAAACAACAAAAACTGCAGCAGAAACACAGTAAGTGGATAAAACAAGCCAAGATTTAATAAAAATGATGAGAACTTTCGCAAAACCGCTTTTGCTTCTTCAGATCATACTCAACAACTGAAACACCATGATCTAAATACAAAGATACTATTCCCCTAGGCCACTCCAACCAATAGACACACAGACAATTATGGTTGCTAAGTAACTAATTGCAGACTAACTACACATTTTTTTTCACAAAGACACCCGTCTCATCAACTGTATATACTAATTGCCATATGAAAAGCATAAAGATAACTGGCCTTATATATTATTAAAATGTCTTCATCAATACCCCTAAAATGTCTTCAACATTACCTACCTATAACTGACAAATGTTATAAGTCATATGATTCTGTAAGCAGACATGTTTGGAAGTGAAAATATTTGCTTATATATTTAATGTACCCACATCTGTAAAATCTATCATGTATAAAATTGCTTAAATATGTAGTATACCTGTATCTGTTGAATATTGTTACTTTATATAAATTTTATTGTGTTTTCGAGGAGCTTTTCTCCCTGGGCCTCTGCTGAAAATGGACATATATCCAGCTGGACTAGCCTGGTCAACAAATGTAAAATAAATAAAATAAAAAATAATTACTTGATATCAGCAACAGCATGACTCTAATGGAAGTAATGAGTTAGGTATGTAGGTAACTAGCCAGCTTAATGCCTGTGGAACAGCTTTGGCACCTCCCAGTATGAATAGGGAAGGACGGACACCAACCTTAACAGCTACGTCTGATCCCAGAGAGGGATCACTTGCACTACAGTGAGATGCATCTGTCTACAGTACTCCACTTGCTGAACACGGATTAAGCACTACAGGAAGGGTTACTCCTTCAGGTAATGAGCAAGAGCCTGAGCCTGTGGTATGAAGGAAGACTATTCCTTTGAATGTTCAACAGACATTTTTTTAACTCCCCCTCCCCTTTCACAAGAGATGGAAAAGTTCTACCGAAGTACAAGAGCCATGAGGCAGAATGAAATGGAAACAGTCACTCCAGGAAGGAAACATGCGGATACTCAAGAAAATGTGTACTCAGGTTGTATGAACCTGGTATGGAATATTTACTCCAGACAGTTAAGTGAAGCAGACATTAATGTTTTAAACAGAGGACTTTCATTCATACCAGCTCAATGAGCTGATATCTCTGAAGTTATGTTATATTTGTGAATGTTTACGAGAGATGATGCATTAAAACTAATGTTTGGTGACAGTAATAATGAAATGAATAATGCTGCTGTGTTTAAGAAACCTAGTCAGTATATACCACAGAACCACCCTGGCCTAGATGTATTTACTAGGTTATGTGAAGATGAGCTTTATAAGCTATTGGGAAATGGGAAGCAGAGTTATAATAATTTAACTTTTTATGAATGACAGACACTATCATCTTTACAACATGAACCTAAAATAGTGATCAGACCAGCAGACAAGGGTAGCTCAGTGGTTATTATGTACAAGGCTTATTATTTTGACACCATGAATGCTATGTTATTAGATGAGGAAACATATAGTCCTATGAGTTTATTTGGCATAGAACACCTACAGGAAGAGATGTTGAGGGCATTAACAGAGTGTTTAAATATGGGCCTTATGTCAAAGGAACTTTTTCAGTACTTTGTGGTTGAAAATACCTTGATACCCAGCCTAAATGTGATGCCTAAAGTACATAAAAATCCATTGACACCCCCCTTCAGACCCGTTGTGGCAGGAGGGGGATGGTTAATAGAACCCTTGTCTATATATGTAGAAAAACAACTCAGACCTATTCCTGATAAATGTGACACGGTACTTAGAAATACTGAATACTTTTTGCAAGATCTTTTTATGTTTACACAAGGTGAAACATCAGTAAAGACTCAATTTATGGTGATTTTAGATGTGAAATCACTATTTACAGCAATACCCAATTTAGAAGGGATTCAGATGGTTAGAAGTGCCTTGCTTGATAAAAGTTTATTAGCAAGTAAACAGCTAGCTTTCATCTGCTATATTTTGGAACTAGTGCTCAAATATATTTACTATAGGCAAACCTCACACACAGCTATGGGCATATCATGTTTTTGTTTTGTTGTTTTTTCCATTGAATGTTTAGAACCCAGCAGTTTATTACAGAGAATTTACTTTTTCTTTTTGGCTATGTAAATTTTTAATGAACATTTTATGAATTTTTTTTTTTTTTTACTTTTTTATGTAATGTCTGTAAATAATTTTGGTGCACTTGTTTTTATTACTTTATGTAGCTTTTCTCCCCGGGCATCCACTGAAAATGGGCTTTCTTGGCCCAGTGGACTTTACGGTGAACAAATGCCAATATCTATATCTATACATATATATATATATATATATATATATATATATATATATATATATATACATATAAAATGAGGTCAAAGCAGATATGATAAAGATGCTAGGTGAGATAGTGGAGAAATGGCTACGCAGGGTACTCATCGCAGTGTGGAGAGAAAGGAGTATCCCAGATGACTGAAGAATAAACATACTCGTGTCAGTGTACAAGAACAAAGGGGACATCCACAACTGTGGGCAGTACAGAGGAATCAAACTCCTATCACACTGCATGAAATTTCTAGAGAGGGTGTTTGATAAACGGATACGCAGAGTAGTAGAATGGAAAATGGAAAATGAGCAGTTTGGATTCAGATCGGGATGCAGCCAACTGACTTGATGTTTTCAGTGAGACAGTTCAGCTCTGAGCTCACTGCTGTTCAGACTGGTGATGAATTACATTAGCAAACAGGTTGGAGGGGACAGATCAGTAACGTTGCTGTATGCAGATGATGTGGCATTACAGGCAGTCTCTGAGCAAGAACTTCAGCAAAGTATAGAGCAATGGAATGCAAAACTGAAGGTACACTGGATGAAACTAAGCACATATAAAATAGTGGTAATGGCAGCAAACTGAGGAAATCAGAAGAAGCTGAGAATTGAGACAGAAGGGAAGATAGTGTAATAGGTAAATAGCTTCAAGTATCAGGGAGGGGTGGTTGAGGAGAAGGGAAGTCTGAATGAAGAGGTCAAAGCTAGAATCAGAGAGGCTGCAGCCAACTAGCATAGAGTGTCAGGTGTAGTCTATGACAGAAGAATGCCAAAGAAGCTGAAAAGTAAGGTGTACAAGACAGTGGGGGAACTAGTATGGTACAGAAACCTGGGCAGTAAAGGCAGAGGAGATGAAGAAACTAGAAGTGATGGAAATGAAGTGCCTGAGAAGGGTAGTAGGATACACACTGTGGGATAGATGAAGAAATGAGGAAATAAGAGCAGAAGCTAAAGTAGCTCCAATTGCAGAAAAGATCAAAGAGAACAAATTACAGTGGCTTGGACACGTGCAAAAAAGCAGAAGACAATCTGGTAAAGAAGATTTGTGACAGACATGAAGAAGGTAAGAAGAAACAAGGACAGCCAGCAAAGAAGTGGATGGATTGTGTGAAAGAAGATCTGAGACAGTCAGGCATAAGTGTCGAAGAAGGCAGGAATGTGTCATTGAATTGAGAGAGAGATGGTGACAGTTAACACAATTCCCCAACCCCCATGTAGGAAATGGGTAAAAAGGGGGGCTGATGATGATGATGATGATGATATGCTATATACATATATGTATACATATATAGTATATATCTATATCTATATATCTTCTTGGACTGGTTGAACGGACTTTGGATTCTGGTGGGGTTTGTGACATGATGAAGACTTTGCTTCTAGAATATCATCCACTTACAAGGGAAGTTAGAAATGTTGTGAATAAATATTGGGTAGGTTTTAAGGTCAATAAGAACCTAATTGACTTATCTGGAGAGAAACCCAAGGTGGTTTACAAGAAAGGTAGGAACCTTAAGAATATTTTTGAATTTCCCAAAGCCACTTATAATAAGCATGGTAAGGGTATGAAAAAAATGCAGAAGCTGTAGTCAGTGTCCTTATATTATTGAGGCAGAAGAGATTTTGGTGTTCCCATTTAAAATAATAGTGAGATTGGCTACTGGTTGTAACCTCAACTCAAGCAGAGTTGTGTACATTGCAATGTCGCTCCTCATGTAACTCGTTCTATATTGGGAAAACAGAAAGGATCTTGAAATGCAGAATTTATGAGCACCTTAATGACATTAGGAACAAAAATGTACGAATGCTATTTATAAGCACGCTGTGGTTTATAATGACTTTAAAAGCTTCAAATTTCCCACACTAGAGTGGGTTTCTTGAAGTTAAAGTGCTTTTGTGGCAGTTATGCTTCAATTCTATTGAACCCCCTGTGCTCATTGAGAACACTTCCATGATAAGTGTTCTCAGACTAGGTCCCAAGATAATTAGAGAACTTATTATGTCACAGTTTTGTAATTTTTTTTCTGTGTCTATATTTGACTATTGCAAATATTTACTTTCTAAAGTTCACTTACTCCGGCTTTATCAAAAAAAGAAGTTATGTACTCACATAATGTTCCATCTGTGTTGTCTATCTTCATTCATCCTTGACAGATGGGACAGAATCGCAGCTACCTAGAATCTTGGGTGGAGTCATGGAAGGATATTCCTGAGCACATTCGAGCCAAAGGATGATCGTCCCCTAGAGAACAGATCCAGTTTGTAATGAATAATAAAGGTATGGGGAGAAGCCCAAGTAGCTGCTGCACATATGTCATTCATTGAAGCTCTAAACTGAAAGACAGCTGAAGTGGCTATAGACCTTGTAGAATGTGCTTTGAAGGGTTTAGTCAAGGTTAATTTGTTTTTAGCATAAATAAATGAAGTGTAGTCTTTCAGCCACTTAGAAAGAGCAATCTTGCTGACTGCCTTGCCAACTTTGCAGTGGAAAAGGAGTTGACTTGATTGTCTTATGCTCCTTGCTCTGTGAAGATAGAAATGTAGTTGTTTATGGATGTCTAATAAATGCAGGGCATACTCTCCCTTGTTAGAATGGTTAGGGAAGAAAACTGGTAAATTAATTGTCTGATTAATATTAGTCTCTGACACAACTTTGGGTAAAAAGGAAGGGTTCATTCATAAAAATCCTCTATCTTTATGGAAAACAAGGTAAGGAGGCTCAGATAATAAGGCCTGAATCTCTGAAATTCTTCTGGTGGAGGTAATGGACACCAAAAAGAGTGTCTTCCAAGATAAAAACTTCAGATCACATTCTGCAGAGGGTTTGAAAGGAGAGTGCTTCACTGTTTGAGGTTCAAATCCCAAGGAGGAGTTGGATCTTTAAATGGGGGCTTTAACAAAAGAATGCTTCTGAGTAATGATTTTCAAAGTCTATGACAGGCTAAAGAACGTTCATCCAAGCCATTGTGAAAATTAGAGATGACAGCTAATTGTAGTTTGATGGTGGAAGGAGAGGCTCCAGCATTAAACAGAGTGGCTAAAAAATATAGGACATGTTCTATGGAAGCTGAAAAGAGATCTGTTTGCTTTTCAAGGGCCCAAATAGTAAATCTCTTCCACTTACTGGTGTACAGTTTTCAAGTGGAAGGCTTGTGAGATGATAAAAGGATGTGGCATACTGGAGAAGAAATATTGGTATGCATGACAATTAATGGAACTGAACGAAACATGCAGTTAGCTTGAGGTTCAAAATGTTTGGGTGAACAAGACCATCTGGATGGGACAGAAGATCTGGCACTGGGTCCAGAATCAAGGGTTGTCAAATTAGATACGGTCAAAGAAAGGGGAACCAAACCTGTCGAGGTCAAAAGGGAGCAATGAAGATCACTGAGCTCTTCAACCTGAATGCTTTCTGTAAAAACTTGGGAATTAGAGATATCAGAGAAAAGGCATATAGGAAACCGGGGTGCCAGTTGTGAAGGAGACCATCTCTGGGTGACTTTCCTGGAGGAGAAATCAGGGTGAAGTAATTGCTGCACTTGTTGTTTAGGTGAGACATGAACAGATCACAGCAAGGTTGACCGCAAAGGCAAAAAATCATCTTCACAACTTTCTGATTGAGAGACCACTCATGAGACTGAAGGATGCATCTGCTTAACTTGTCCAGTCACACTGGAACTCCCTGGAATGTGCATTGCTATAAGAATGCAGTTGGAAGAGATCCCCACTGCCACACTCTGAGGTCTTCTCGACAAACAGGATAAGACCTGGTTCCTCCCTGTTTGCTGATGTACCAAAGCAATGACATATTGTCCATTTGATCTGCAATAGTTCCCTGAGGAAGAGCTGTCTGAAAGGCCTGCAACACAAGAAGCACCACTCTTACCTCCAGGACATTGATGTGCAAGTTGGCCTCTAATTGTGACCAAGTGCCTTGGACCATCTGGCCCAGAAAATGCCACCCCATCTGGGAGGTGTCTGTGGTCACTATGGCTGTGGACTCCATAAAAACAAAAGGATGACCATGGACAACTTGATCAGAATGCATCCACCAAAGAATATCCATTTTGCAATGGTTGGTGATTAGGACTTGTTCTGATAATGGGTGATTAAGTATAGACCACTGGGAGTAGTTATTGCAGAATTCTCATATGTAACCTGGCTAGTTGCACTAGAGTTATAGAAGCTGCCATAGCTCCTAGAGATTATAAGACTAAATGTGCTGTAACCTTCTTTTTGTGGATTAACTTTTGTGCCTGAGCCACAATTCTCTGATGATGTTCTAAAGGAAGAGATGCTATCATTGTCTAAGTATTCAGTATTCCCCTTATGATGTCTAAATTTTGTGCCAGGGTTAAATGTAACTTTTTTCGATTGACAGTGATCCCCAGATGGGCACAAATGTTGAAGGTGTAGTCCCTGGCTATTATCAACTGATGTTTGGTCGAAGCGGTTATGAGCCAGTCATCCAAGTATGGAAACATACGGAATCCTTGTAGTTTTAAGTGAGCTGCTACTACTGCCATGCATTTGGTGAACATCCTGAGGGCTGTGGTGAGTCCAAAGGGCAGTACTCTGAATTGGTAATGACTGGCTCCCAGCCAGAAGCGGACAAACCTTCTGGAGCATTTGTCCATTTTTACATGGTAATATGCATCCTGAAGGTCTACTGAGCACATCCAGTCGTTTTTCTTCAGAAAAGGAAGGATAGACTACCATGACTATCTGGAACTTTGTTTGCCAAACTGATTTTTTTCAGTACACTGAAATCCAAAATTGATCTCTAGTCCCCTGCTTTTTTTGGCACTAAAAAGAATCTTGAGTAGGTTCCATATCCATCTTGGTCAGGCGGAACATGTCGGATGACTCTTTTGTTCAGCAGTTTTTGGATTTCTTGTACTGCTGAATCCCCCTGATTGGGTGAAAATCAGGGATTTTCTTGTAAACAGGGGGAGGTTGAGAAAAGGGAATGGTATAGCCTCTGGATATGATCCCTTTCACCCAGAAATCTGTTGTTATGTCTAGCCAGGCATTTAGGTGTAAGGATGAGAATCACCTGACTGCCTCCAGTAGAAGACAATCATGTCTCCCTTCAGGAACGCTGAAACAGCTTGCCTGGGAAGGAATCTCTGAAGCCCTGCTTTTGCAGACCACCTCTGCCATGAAGGTGGTGTCTACCATTTGTGATCCCCCCCCCCTGCCCTTGGGGGAACTCTCTCCATTTGTGTCTTGGAAAGGCCCTTGGGATTTATTGAACCACATTTTTCCACCACTCCTCTTGTTCCTAAAAAAAAGACCTTGTGGGGGGTGGAAAAACATACGCCCACAGCAGAAAAGGTCTTATCATCTTTCTCACACCTGGACAAAGTTTCTTTCAATTTCAGGCCAAACAAGGATGTTCCATCAAAAGGAGCATTGAAGAAAGAAGACTTGAATGGTTCCACAAAATCACAAAGGTGCATCCAGGCATGTCTCCTAATGGCTACGCCTCAACTCACTGCTCTAGACATCCCTTCGGCTGTATGTGAGATCAGCCTCATGGATGAATTGCACACAAACTCCAAGGTGGCTAATTGGGAAGCCACTTTCTCTTGGTCTCCCTCGACTGCAGCTTTCATCAAAGTGTCTGATAACTCCTTGATCGTATCCCACTGGAGTCTGATAAAATATGCCAAAAAGTTCAAAGACCTTATGGCGAAAGCCGATGAAGCATAGACCCGCTTCCCAAATCTGTCCATAGCCTGTGACTTCTTGTTGGACAGATGGATGGAGGAACTTTTCTGAGCCAATTGCTTTTTAGTGGCAGCCGCTATGACCATAGCATCAACTGCAAGATCTTTCACCCAAAACTGTTTGTCTGTGGGTGTGGAAAGTAATTTTGTCTGGTCTTTTGGGAATGGGCTCTACGGTGTCAGGAGCTTTCCATGCCCGCTGTGAAATCAACTGAATGAGTTTATCAGCGAGCAGAGTTACCCATGAAGTAGCTGGGTCAGTGCCAAATGCCAGCAGGTAAACAGACTCCTCAGAGAAAGGGTTTAGAGACTTCTAGCCACCCCTCTGTTTCAGGATTTCCAAGATGTCTCCAAAGGAGACATCTTCAGTGGGTGACCATGGGGACCCTTCCCCCTCATCAAAAATCTGTATCTTCAGTGACTGATTCCTGGGGGGGGAATCCAAGTGCTTCCTCTTGCACTTCTTTTTTGAGAGACCTTCTCAGGGGAATAATCTGGGGAGGTATCAGAAGATGACAGTACCTGTGGCTGTAACACCTGAGGCTACAGCACCCACTGTCTCAGTGGAGAGGCAGGAGGAATGGTGGAGTTAGATGGGGAGTACCTGTTCTGAGGAGGAAGGCACTGAATGAGTCTCTGCAACAGAAAGGTCACTCTGCATAGCCTCAAAGGCCAGTCCCCCTGAAGAGGGAAGGGAGCCCAGAACCGAGAACTGCCTTGTAACTGGGGTGACTCCCCACTCCGAAGAACTGACCCTCAAGACTGAAGTCAGAGAGGAACTAACTCAAGCCAAAGCCCCAAGAAGCAGGGACAGCTCCAAATAACCTGAATTTGAAACCTGTACCCCGGAACAGACAGAGTAGCTATGGCACTGGGAGGTCTCTGGTTCAGAAATAACAGAAGAACTCAGAGTAACTGCCAAATCTGCAGAAGTGAACAAGTCCAAACCTGACACAGATGGTACCGGGAGAACCATAACAGAGGGCTCCAAGACCTCTGAGGAGGAGTTGTCAATGGGGTGAAGGAAGTGTCGGTACCAAGACCAGAGGGAATCAGTACAGAATGGGGGCCTGAAAGCCCTCTCAATCACATATATATATATTTTTTGTAATTATAATAAGGAAACAACTATCAGTGACGATAGTAAAGATGTACACAAATGTGTATGGGGAGAGGGAGAAAGATTACTGAATAAGGAAGCAAGAGAGAGTGAACTAACAACAATGAGAGTTGGGAGTACACAGCAGTGTAAAGGGAAAGAAATATCAACAATGATAGATATACATCCACAAGTGTACAATTTGAAAGAAAAAGGAAATATTTATTATTTATTTTATTTGATAACCGTACCTTCGTTGAAGGTTGTGCGTCAGGCCTGGCAAGCCGGTACGTAAAAATCAACTGCCAATCATTAGCGGACCGGAGTTCCGCTGTGGCGACCCATAACCAGGAAAAGCCGAAAGACACAATCATTTTACATTTGATAACCAAGGGTGTCTGATTGAGACGAAAAGGCCCCTTTTCAGCAGAGGCCCGGGTAGAAAAGCTCTACACAGAAAAATAATTACAGATACATTTAGATATTTAGACATGATCAGTATACACACAAATTACAATAGACATGTTTTTACAGTTACAGTGGAGAGAAGAAACAAGAAAACATTAATTTAAAAATAAAGGTAATAATAGATTTGTGGTGTACAGCTGAAATTTGGAACATAGGTAGAATACATACATAGTACATAGGTACAGTTCATACACTAGCCAGAGTTTGTGAGTAAGGTGAGAACTGTTATCAAGTACTCTAGGCTTAGTATGTGTACATTATCCGCTTTCACTACTCCGGGGAGCAGTCATTGCACTGACAACTTTGCTTGAGATGTTGCCTAATTAGGTTTTTAAAGGAGGCTATGGACGATGTGTTTTGTATGATAGTGTGAAGAAAGTTCCATTTTATAGCCACTGAACTAGTATATAGTGTGTCTCCAAAGCTATTATAGCTGTTGGTGACTTCTAGTAGTATGCTTGATGATCTAAGAGGCCTTTTGGATGAGTGATGTTGTACTAGGTTTTTAAGGGCAGGGCACTTATTGGGGAGGTAATAGATAGAGTGACAGAGGTAGAGCTGATTGTAGGTTAGGAGTTTGGGCAGTTCAAGCCAGTGGAGCTGGCTCAAAGCAGTAGAGTGATGAGTTCTATAGGAGCAATTTGCAGCAAAGCGGGTAATTCTGTTATAGCAGGCTTCCATTTTGCTTAGTTCAGTTTTGTTGAGATTAGTCAGAATGGGAGATGCATAGAGTAGGGTGGATAGAAGCTGGGAGCAAGCAACGGCTAATCTTGTCTCTTGATAAGAAACAGTTTGATACGGTAGTGTGATCCCAGTTTGGCATGTACTTTTTTTAATAGTTAAGTTGAGATGACGATCAAATTTTAGGTGGGAGTCTGGTTATTCCCAATAACTTAGCCTGTGCCACTGGAGCGAATGGAGTAGCATTTGCAGAAGTAGATAGTGAATTGACTGTTATCAGTGTTTTTCTTAGAACTGGTTATAATCATAAGCTGAGTTTTCTTTGGATTAAGGATAAGTTGGGCTTTGGTAAGATAGTTTTCAATGTCAGAGAATGCTAGCTGAGTTGTTTGCAGAAGGGTGGGAATATTTTTTGCAGCACAGATTAAGGTAGTATCATCTGCATACTGAATAATAGATGCATGCTGTGTGGAGGTATGGAGGTTATTTGTGAAAAGTGTGAACAGTAGTGGATATTGAAGGGAAGATACAAACAATTTTACCGAATCCCAAAACCGCTCGAGAGTATCAGCTAAATGTGACTGTTTCAGAAAGCAATAAATGAGATCTGAGGTAATTGAGAGAGGGGAGGTTCTGGGTAGAGGCGAAGCTTGAGAGTTTTTGACTGGTGAGAGCTGTAGTA
>NC_056735.1:1209491662-1209514162 GCF_019279795.1 Protopterus annectens
ACTGGGTCGTACAGGAAGAAAAAACAGGTTAAACCAGGAAATAGCAGCAGTGTGCACAACTGAGCACTCTGCGTGGAGTGCCCCTGGGCTGAAACAGGAAGGCAATGGGAAGGGAAAACAGCAGTAGGAAGGCAATCAAGGAGTACTAGTTTAGCTGGCAGATGAAATGTATCAGAATCAGCCAATTACACAGGCAGCCAACCAACCCAGCCCAGAACAATACTATAAACTATGCAAACACCTACCCCTCTGGTTTTTCCCACACTCTACACCACTGGTGTAAACAAGCGGGGAACTTTTAACACTCACAACTGCAAAATGTTAGGGGCTGCAATAGCTATCATACAACAACTTGTGCAAGAGGCTGAGGGTGGTGAGGATGTGAATGTTGCCGAGCAACCCACAGTGAGGAGATGGAGAAGAGTGTACAGATGCAGGGTAACCTACCAAGGACCACATGAGCTGGAGATAGTGGCGCACTATAGGGTGGACAGGGTCCTCACTATAGGGTGGACAGGGACCTCCTACAGCAAATTGTTGTGCTGTGCCGGCCACGCCTTACACACAGAACAGAGGAGAACCCATCCCAGTGGATACCAAGGTTTGTGTAGGCCTAAGAATACTAGCTACAGGTACCTTCTAAAGGCCAACTGGGGATATGTTAGGGATCTCACAGGCATCAGCATCCAGGGTACTCCACCGGTTCCTGGATGCCATGTCAGCACATGTCAGTGAGCACGTATATTTCCCCAACACCCATGAGGCACTGGCCAGCAATATGCATCTGTTCCACCAAATAGCAGAATACCCTGAGGTAGTGGGTGCTATAGACTACACGCACATACATGTCAAAGCACCACCTGGTGAGCAGGGTAGGGTCTACATCAATCGCAAGGGCTTCCCCTCCATCAACTGCCAGGTCATGTGCGATGCCCAGGGCATAATAATGAATGTGTGTGTTGGCTGCCCTGGAAGCTATCATGATTCCAACATCTGGCATCTGATGCAGCTGAAACAGAGATTTGCCAGTGGGGACATCCCACATGGTCACCTAGTGGGGGATGCTGGATACGCACTGGAGCCGTGGCTGATGACACCCATCAGAAATGCACACACACCCGAACAAGAACTCCATAATGAGGCACACGCACAAACAAGAATCATAATAGAGTGTGTGTTTGGGATGCTCAAGTCATGGTTCCAGTGCCTGGACACATCCGATGGAGCCTTGCAGTACTCACCAGCTACATGTACCCAAATTGTCCTTGTATGCGTTATGCTACACAATATGATCCTGGGGGCAGGGTCACACAGCCACCCACCATTGCCAAGGCCTGCACGGGCACAGAGTGACTCGGGGGAGGAGCAACCTGAGCCTGCCCCAGTAGGCAGAAGGAGGTGTGCCCAGTATGCCCTGGCCTTGGCAAAGAGGCAATGCATAGCACATACACTGACATGGGAGGGACCCAGGGAATAACACCTCTCTGACTCTCACATACAGTAAAAGGGATGCCAAACATTACATTACCTGTGCCTAACCATGTGTAGGGAGTATACTATGTTCATTTGACATAGGCAGCCCTGCAGCACCACCCTCAATACTGGGATATCCACAAGGTAAGTGACTCACACATGCCAGTCGGGGGGGGGTCACATACCCAACAACAGTCACAGCCAGCAGGACAGGTGTAGACAAACATAAATAAATGCTGTGCTATGGCCTCTGAATGAGGCCTATGGGTAACCCCCCCCCCAGCCTACACAGACTGACTACAGCAGGCCAGGTAGTGGGATGTCAGTTGTGAAGGTTAGGAAGTCAGACACTAATATGTAGGTAATTATAAGCTAAGATCTGTAGTACACTCGTATGCCTCTAGCCAGCATGATAGGTAAGACTACAGACTGAAATGGAGTACCCAACATACCAGTACAGTCCTAGCAAATGTGTACAAGTGTCAGGTGTACATCCCCATCCTATATAGTCATATAGTAACAGTCAGGTGTGCCCTCCAATCCTGTGTAGAAATGTAGAAATAGTCAGGTGTGCTCCCGTCCCCGCTATGCAGAAATGTAGTAACAGTCAATGCCAAATGATCGATGGATACTCTGCAGAGACAGCATGCTACCTGTCGGTGTACAACACAAAGGTCAGCACTGCAGTACAAACTACCTGGACTTGACCCACACATGCAATACAGATGGCTATACTGGGCATGCTCATACACTTACAGAAATGAAGGCAATGTAAGTCAACAACATACTAAAATGTCATACTAGGCATGCTCACACACTTAAACACATGAAGGCCATGTCTGCAAACACCAGTGGACCAGATATATCTGGCAGTCACAGTTGTTAGTGCATACACTCATCAGTATGCACAACACATGCCTTGCACACACAGTGAATAGGAATACAGGCATATATGTAAGGACAACACACTGTAATAAGTCAAAGGTAGACGAATATAGATGTGACAAGGGGCCATCCAGACCTGTCCCACCCAGCACACAGCCAAAGTGCCCCAAACACATGAATTGCAGATGTCATTCACTGCAGATACTACCCACCAGTATCTATCAGCATTACAGACTATGTGGTGCACATGCCAACTGTGCAACATGACTGTACAAGGAAGTAGTCATCTAGCAACTGTATACACGTACCTGTGAAATATGACCCTGTGTGTGCCCGCATGTGGCGTGCCAACCCCTAGATGAATAGGTAATGACCCATGCACACGCACTGCTCTCCCCATAGCCCTACTATGACAAGCCTGCTGAGGTCATCCAATGTGAAATACAACTTTGGGAGAGTTGTAGCCTAATGATCTCCATGGCGTGTCCCATGACTGTGTACTGCTGTAGTGTGATAAGCTAGTTAGGTAGGAGTTCGAATCCCAGACTTGGCAACTGTGTGTGCATGTCTGTCTGACTGTGTAGAGAGCAATGCTTTTTAGGGTAGTCACACTCCCAACAATTTAAATGCTCAACAGTGGCAAGGCTGCTGATGTCATCCACCTAGAAATATACCTCTGGGAAAGTTGTAGCTCAGTAATCACTGTAGCGCACCGTGTAACTGTGTACTGCTGTAGTGTGATAAAGTTGTTAGGTAGGTGTTCCATTCCCACACATGGCAACTTTGTGTGTCTGTCTGTCTATATAGAGAGCAATGCTTTTTAGGCTAGTCACACTCCTTACAATTCAAATGCTCAACCTTTGCAAGGCTGCTGATGTCATCCACCTAGTAATACACCTCTGGGAACCTGTAGCCCAGTAATCTCTGTAGTACATCCTGTAACTGGGTACCACTGTAGTGTGATAAATTAGGTAGGTAGAAGTTCTATTCACAGACATGGCAATTGTGGATGTTTGTGTGTGCGTGTGCATGTGTGTGTTCCTTTGTCAGTGTAGGGAGCAATGCTTTTGAGTCCATTCACAGACACTACAATCTCCAATGGTCCACTTTGACAAGTATGCCAATGTCATCAGCTGTGAAATACACCTTTGGGGAAGGGAGAGGCCTGTAATCTCCATGGCGCATGCCATAACTGTATACTGTTGTAGTGTGATAAGCAAGTTAAGTAGGAGTTCTAACCCCAACCTTGGCAACTGTCTGTGTAGAAGGCAATGTTTTTTAGGGTAGGCACACCCCCTACAATTTAAATGCTCTACCTTGGTAAGGCTGCCGATGTCCTCCACCCCGAAATACACCTCTGGGAAGGTTGCAGCCCAGAAATCTCTGTAGCGCATGCCATAACTGTGTACTGCTGTAGTGTGATTCAGAACTTTGGTAGGGTTTTATACCCACCAATGGCAGTTCTGGATGTTTTGTGTGTGTTTCAATGCCTGTGTAGGGAGCTATGCATTAGAGGCTAGTCACACTCGGTACATTTCAAATGCCATAGTTTGGCAACCCGCTGATGTCAGCCAATATGTTATACACCTTTGGGGAAGGAGTCCTCCAGTAATCCCAGTGGTGCGGCTTATAACAGCTCCATGCTGTAGTGTGTTATAGATGTCTGTTAGGGGTTCTATACCCACACATATCAGATGTGGATGTTTTGTGTGTGTTCCACTGTCTGTGTAGGGAGCAATGCATTTTAGGCCACTCACATTTAGTACATGTCAAATGCCCTACTTTGGCAATCCTACTGATGTCAGCCAATGTGATATACACCTTTGGGGAAGGAGTACTGCAGTAATCACTGTGGCGCATACTATAACTGCATAGTGCTGTAGTGTAATAATTTGGTTAGGTAGGGGTTCTATTCCCGGACATGACGTGTGTGCGTGTGTGTTTGTACCTTGTATCCTGTGTGGAGGTGGGTGTGTGTGACACCTGGGCCTAATGTGCAGTGGGTTTTGCAAATTTTTTATATGGTGGCCCTAGTACATATCACAATGTCCAGTGTACAGGAATAATAGCTGTGAAATAGCCGAGAGGCTGGGGTGCATATACATACCCAAACATGTGACATCAAGGCCAGGCAATCACAGTTAGCAACCCCAGTGTTACCCAGAGCACATTCTCAACCCATGTCTCATACACACACACATGCCAAGGCAATAGCCAATATGTGTGAAGTACACTGCATATTGGCGACTGATTGTAACTATGGTGTGAATACAGTCCATCAGTACGATAGGCACATAATTGCAGACAGTGCACCTTCAGTATGTTTCCCACTGGATGCCTGCAACAACTGTGGTTCCATCAAATGTAATCCACAAAGGACATACCATGACTTACATACATGCCCTGTATGGACAGATTCCACTGACACCAGGGAATACCTGTAGCATGCTATCAATGCAGGTGCAGGGTAAACCTGCTTTCCATTACCTGTCCCCAGCACATGAGGGCGGGACTGTCACATCTGATAACATTCTGTGTACACAACATGGGCCAGACAAACCAGGTGCACTTCCATATGCCACTGTACATGAATGTGGGACGTGCACATCCCAAACATCGTCCATGTCATGGCGTATAGAACACATATATGGCAAGCATTGCACAGCACAGCCACATACAATAGTAACCCAGGTGACTGGATGGTGAATACTATAACCACTTGTGTGGGCCATTACGGACACTACACCCCTAAGCCATAATGCAGACCATTCTCATGTGGCCTGATGCCAAGGTATACCACTCACCTAGCCTTATACAACTGTCTGGCACTGTCAACCACTACACACCCAAAAAGCAATGCACACATGCACGCCGGTACTAGCACCCTGTGTCTGTGTGTGTGGTGCATGATGCTTCCCACCACATTCACACCCAGTACCACTCCCATTGGCATACTGAAGCATGCTCTCTAATGTCAGACACCGTCACATACTCTTTGACCATAGAACCCCAGGATAACCCCTGTGACCCAATTGATACCTGTGCATTACTGTATTGTGGCAAAGTAACCAGTTAGGAAGTGTATTCATTACCCTGCCAAGTGTGGCAATGTGTATGAGTCCCTTAGAGAGTGTGGCTGTGTTGACACCTGTTCATGTGGACAGACTCATGTGCTACACCTACTGTATCATAACAGTGTTGCAGATGTCACTCACTAGCACATATACGTCTGGACAGTTCACCAACATGTAAGCTATGTGGCACATGCAATAACTGCATGCACATGTGATAGCTATGCATAGTCAGTCAGGTGCTTGAAACCCCATTCTGGTGGGTGTGTGACACAAACATGCTTAAGTTTTATTCACCCACACCTTCCCTGACATACTTTGTCTCTCTCTGTCCCTCTCACATCCTCTCTGGTGGATGTGTGATGTACACCTGCTTTGCTAGGCAGCAGCTTGTGTTTTGTAAGTGATGGCCATGGTCAACTGATTGCCTCTGCACCAACTGCAGTCCTCCTCTAGCTGAGTGCATGTGGAACAGCTGTGGTAACATTCCCATAGCCAATTGCATGGAAACACACTCCAATATCTAGGAACATCATGTTGGTGTTGGTCCTTTACATCCACTGTGGGCAGGAACTAGATCTGTTGTTTGGCGAACAGCAAGTCAGATGGATTGGGGATTTACCTCTAACAACTTACACTGTGGAAACAGGGCAGCATACAGGAGGGGGATGTGCCTGACCTGACTACAGCCTATAAGTGCTGCTCTACTGCATGTGGAGTAATGCTGGTTTAACAGTGTATGTGTGGATATGGCTGTCCTACATGTTGTAATACCTGCCATGTCAGTTCTATGTTTATGAGGAATCTGCATCTGGAAGGTTGTCTGCAGACTGGGCAGTGTGTTGTGCCCTTGGTGTCATGTGTTACCCACAGAGCATGTACCTGACAACTGCAGAAGGTAGTGTGAGAATTGCAGTCTGTAGATGGTGAAAGCTGTGACAGTTACTGACTTCATATCCCGCATAGAGCACATATTGCAACAAACCCTGTTACAACAGTACATGTATGAGGGTATCACAGCAACATGTCAATATTGGCCCTGTGTATGTGCTTCCAACCACAACTCTGTCAGCCTTTGTACATATGTTGTGCATTAAGAGGTGCATATGTGCTGTACACCATCATTAGTATCATCATATCTGATAGCAGGCCAGTGAGATATCAGACTACTACACATGTTATGTACAGTACGGGTAATATTTGATGACATTACCAGGACATTCCGTGGTCATTTGTACAGTACTGAGGTCTGTGTAACTATGGTGAATGTCAACAGTGTGTGTATTGTGAACATGTTCTTTAGCCTGAGTACAGACTGTGGTAAATGTCATTGTTATAGGTCCCATCCTATCTGATGTTACATGCTGCTCCACTGTATGTTACTGTATTGGTTTACATGTTTGTAGGGCCATACACACATGTCCCATACCATAGACAGACAGCAGACCACACCGTGTAGCAGCCCAGTATATATAGGGTTAGTCTGTGAGTGGCACATATGAGGGTGGTGTTGAACAGATAGTCCATATACTGTACTTTTATGCTAGTTTACCATATGTGGCTGTGGCTGTGTTCACATTTGATGTGGTTATGCACCTTTACACAGGTGTATCCTACCCTGTGGTGTGACATGCCTGCAGAGTCTGATATATATGCAGGTACATGTGCATTTCCCCATAGGAGATGTTGGCCAGTGTTAAGCCAGTCTGCCTGTAGCCTGCACAGTGCATTGTTACATGTCTAGCAGCTTAGTGTACTTATCCAGTGAGATGTCATGTGGAGATACTTGCTGGATATACTGCTGCTGGGTCTCCCTTAACAGTCATGTATGTCAGACAGAACAGTGGGATGCTATACAAATGTATGTCAATATCTAGTGGGTAGTATGTGGCCATGGCACCCCTGTACCACCGGTTATTATGTGTCAGGCCAGGCAGGGGAGTGTGACTGCATAACCTATGGTGGCATATGTATACCGGTCGTTATGTGTTATACCCATCTACATGGCTGTTAACATCCATATTGTCATGCATGGTACACATGTTTAGCATTAAGGGGTTCTGTGCATACCTCTGGACTGTAAAGAGTGTTTCAGAATGTCCACATATATTGGCCAATATCTGTGCTGTAGTCCACGGGGGCATTACATGCTAGCAGTGATACTTTACCAGGATGTCCTTAGGATGTCTGTCAGTAGCCAATGGCACACACGTGGAAAGCAGATGTGACCTCCCACACACACCATGTATGTGAAGACAATCCCACTTACAGTAGCAATAGTCTACCAATATACCTGCTGTACATACCTGACATCCACTTGCCCTACGACGTTGGGAATATAGGGGCTGGGATAGGTCTACACTCCATGTCCAGGACATATGGTGAGAACATCTGTACATATAATCATCCAAATATATATATATATATATATATATATATATATATATATATATATATATATCTATGATTACACATATACATATCGACAGATATAGATGGGTATGTATATGTACATAGATATACATATACACACCCAGATATATACATATACAGAGCAATATATGTCTACACATATACAGATAGTGATACATATGCACATATATGTATGGATATCTACCGATATATCAACAGTAGTATGTATGTCGGTATAGATATATATGCAAATATAGTCATAGATATCTATATATACCAACATAACTAGGCATATCTGTACACATAGGATGTGCATACATATATAGCTATATACACATATCTATATGCACATATATGTATACCTATATATACACATATGTATAGATATGTATACATATGTACATACGAAGAGGTGTACACATGGCCATATATATGTAGCACTATACAGATGTGTATACAGACATATGTATGTATATACCTGTGTATGTACATGTAGACATCTATACACCTATATGTATACAATCATATACCTGTCATGAGTAAACGTCATGGTTGCATATACCCCTCCCACATGTATCCCACCGTATGTATCTGCTATCTGTACATTATGATAAAACAACATATGTGATGCAACAGTCATATTAATGACAAGAACAACACAATCTAGGATGTAAAGGCAAGTGTTCAATACCACTCAATTTGGGTAATGACAGCTATATTTGTAACACGACAGCTGTCCCCACAATGGCCATGGCATAGTGGTCATGTGTTGTGACTTCAGTGTAAAGGGCCATGAGTTCATGACCTGCAAGGGCTGCTCATTTTGTTGCTGGGCATAACAAGGTCTGTTGGATACAGAGTAGTTAAGGCAGTGTTTGTGCAATGTAGGCCACACATGTCAGTATCATGACATTGCTAGATAGGGGTCTAGTCCCAGTGTTGGCAAGTAACAGTGTGCATGTATGTGGATGGGTCTAAATCAGGTTGCAGGGTATACACACCTCAGGGTATACATGCTTCAGTGGACCACCCGTCCATGTGGCACAGGCAATACCCAGTATAGTAACCTGTGCAATGTGTTTGACTGTACCCCAGATATGTCACTGCCATGGTGTCAGCACAGTGACATACCCCATTGTGCAATATGACCGCAGACCATCCTTGTGCTGACACGTACACCTACAACACAATTGCATAACAGTTTAGAGACCACAACCAAGCAGTGTTATTAACAGCTAGATGGCATCATTGCTGGACGGCCACACTACCTGCCAAACATGCCTCACACTCTACACTTTACAACATGTTACACTGCAGGAGTGTGGTACACTGGTGTGCAGTCACCATGTGCATCAGAACCATATCAGCCTATCCCTGTATCAATGGCATGGATGACAGGGATGGGGCACAGGTATCATCATATGCACAGGGCATCCTCATGCTGACACATGTACACCTACAACACAATTGCATAACACTTTAGAGACCACAACCAAGCAGTGTTACTAACCTCTAGATGGCATCATTGCTGGACGACTACACTACCTGCTAAATATGCCTCACACTCTACACCCTGCAACATGTTACACTGCAGGACTGTGGTACACTGGTGTACAGTCACCATGTGCATCAGAACCATATCAGCCTGTCCCTGTATCGATGGCATGGATGACAGGGATGGGGCACAGGTATCATCATATACACAGGGCATCCTTGTGCTGACACATTTACACCCACAACACAATTGCATAACACTTTAGAGACCACATCTAAGCAGTGTTACTAACCGCTAGATGACATCATTGCTGGAGGGCTACGCTACCTGCCAAACATGCCTCACATTCTACACCCTACAATGTTACACTGCAGGACTGTGGTACACTGGTGTACAGTCACCATGTGCATCAGAACCATATCATCCTGTCCCTGCATTGATGGCATGGATGACAGGGATGGGGCACAGGTATCATCATATGCAAAGAGTGTTGTGTTGGTCTGCCAGAGGCCAAGAGTGGGCCATACATTTGACACCATGTGTGTGGATGAGGGGTGTACTCTGGGGGAGCTGGCTGAGGTGATGTGGTGTGTGTAGGTATGAGGTTGCCCTAGGTGTGTTTGCATAGTGTGTGGGTATGCATGTACACAGTTCTGCCTTGTGGCTGCCCTATACAGGTGTTTTTGGATAGCTGCAGACCATACCTGGCAGGGTGTGCAGTTCACTGTCTCCAGCCACGGACTCTTGGACTGTGCCTGCCAGGGGTTCCATGAGCACATGCAGGTACAGGCATTGAAGTGCTACTCTCACCTGCTGATGACATTTGTACGCTGGTACCACAGCCCTCAGGGGATTGGCCAGGACCACGTGCACGTGGCCTGCTGTGATGTGGTGTGGACAGCACACCCCCCACACTGCCGAGGCTGTTACTGCCACTACGGGAGCCCCTTGGTGTCCTAGCACACCCATGTTGAGTGCCAGCTGTTGGTGTTGCTGGGCCACATCCACATGGGCGTCGCCACATCCCCACCACATGTCGAAGCACGGATACACCATGGCTGATGAGGGCCATCATCTCATCATGTCAGCTATCTGCTTGCTCATTAGAAGCACTGATGGCAGCTGCCACTTCATGGAGGTTGTCACCTACAGTCACGAGTGCAGCCCTCTGCAGCCTAAGCCCCTGCTGATGTAATGCTCAATACATGCATGCGCCACCATTACAGCCTGGAACATACTTCTGCTGGCTGCAGCTATGTTGCCTATGCCAGGGGCATGATGCCCAGCGGCCCTACCATGAGCATTCTGGGACATCCACCTATGTGGCAGCCAGCCAGACATCCAGCTATGCCTGCTGTGACTGGACACACTAGGCATGGTAACCACACTTTCCTGTGCACTGCAACTGAACACCAGCTGTCCCTCTGCTATTGCCACTAGTGCTGGGGTGTGTATAGGCACTGCAACTGTGTGCAGGAGTGGGGTGGCTGAAAGTGGTATGTCAAATATTGGCACAGTGTTGGCCCCTGACAACCCCACCTGTGCCTCACCATTATCATCATCATCATCATCGGTGTCTGTATGGACACCTACATCAGATTGGATGCAGGAGGGACCCTGACCCACCTTGTCCCCTGTGGGGAAAAACAATAACCGTACTTTAAAACCTGTACAGCATTGCTTAACAGTACACACACACACACACACACACACACACACACACACACACACACACACACACACACACACACACATCTCTGTACTACCTACCTGTCCATGGCTTTACAGACAACCCCACGTATATGTCCATGTGTTAACCCATCCTGCATCACACTTGTTAACATACACACATTGCTACCACTCATTAACATCACAGTTCTCTAAATGCTCACACAACCAGCCATAGCACAAGGCCTGTTGCTACATTACCTGCCTGTGTGTAGTGGAGTAACATGGCCTCAATGCTGTCATTTGGTATGCAGCCTAAGTATGGCTGGAATGATGTCCATGGCCCCTATGTGTGTTGGCTACTATGTTGTATCTATAATAGCTCCCACTGGTGTGTCATGTGTATGTAATGCTCAGTACATGCTGGATATGCTGATCAGTTGGCCCATCATGTGTCAGCTGTAATATGTGGATACACTCCCTGGTGTTGACTATTACTTCCCCAATGCATCTGTAGAGCTGCATACGTGGGCTGCAGGTGACCTCTCCACTGACAGCAATATTAAGTATGTACCTGGGGTCTACCTTCCCTCTGGATGCCTGATCCAAGCTACAGGCCATATTATACTATTTGCTGCCTGTGAGTACATGGCAGGTATTCCTGGTGTGCAATGTGGCACTCCATGTCCATGTACTGCACTGTCCCAAAGGGGAGTACAGCCATATGAACACCCCACAATCACACATATGCATACATGGCCACACACACAAACACACACATGTACACACTCATCATACATGCATCTACCTCTCACCACTTCGCCAGCAAATAACCCTGCAGGCAAACTAACTAACCACCAGGATGCACACACACACACACACACACACACACACACACACACACACACACACACACACACACACACACACACACACATATATAGGTGAGGTTGCACAATGATTGTACACACAGTCCTCCAATTACCCATCTGCCAACATGCAGAACATATGGTACAGAAGAGCATGCAGTTCAGCTATACTCACACCATTCTAGCAGTGGTATACATGTGTATGATGCATGTGCTGTGACTAGGTGATGCCCCTTCCCCTGGATATCTCTGCACCCACATGGGTGTACATACACATTATTGCTGTGCACCTGTTCTGCACCCTGCCATGTACTGTGCACCACAACTCACAAGTGTCCAACCCATTGCGGAATGTGTAGTACTGTGTCAGTTATGCTAGCTGTACCTCTCACAGCCCCTATTTGTTTCAGCAACACATACCTGGGATGATATGTGGACTGTTGCCATTGGTGAATCCCAGATGCCTGATTTACAGCTGTCAACATCAACAGACCATGTATGGCCACTGCAGAAATGCTTACACTGACAACCATCAGAGCATACCATGGTTATGGGGGGTGTACACATCTTTATTGCTTTTACACAGACATCCGTGATCTGGCATGGGACCACAGCACTGCAGATCTTAGCTGCAAACACACCCAGTATGTAAAATATGTCCTGTACATTCACATGCAGTGTCTACAGATTGTTTTAGGTGTGTGGCTGCTGACCACAATGCATACACACCATGTGGGATATGTGTGACACCCTTATCATGATGGTTTATCACACCTCTTGTTGTGTGTACTACAGCAGTCACTGCTCATGGCAGGGGTATACCAACGTGAGCCTTCCGCAATTGCCAATGTATGTTCAGCCTACCCTACACATGTCCCCCTATTCTGCATGATTGCAAGGTCCACTCATGTGCACATCCCATGGTGTTCACACAATGCAGTCACTATTACAGTGTGGGTAGGGTTACAGCTGCCACAGGTCCTGGACCTGACTATATGCAGATAGAGCCATTCCTACCATCCTTAGTATCCCTGCTGCACTGGTGTTTCATGCTGAGACCAATCCCCTCAGCATTTTTGCAGATGCATGACAGGTAAGCCCTACACTGCACACCACATGTTGCAGCTTAGACCCAGCTGATAATGTGGACTACTGTAAAGCCGTATGCCATAGTGTATCTCAGCAGCAGTTGGCATTGCCCTACAGGTATGTACACTGGTGTTGCACTCTATATGGGTGTTATCCAGAACATGTCGCTACTGTAGGCCATGTCTACCAACAGTATGCTACCCCCTGTGGACACATTCCACAATGACAGGATATTAGTTGTCATGCAGGTGTGCGACATGCCCTTTAAATACCCAGTCATGTCCACCCTTGTGAGACCATGCATTTCACAGCAACAATACATGCACATGTACAGCATGCATTTAGGGTAGGTGTGTTAGATGTGTGCATGGAATATAACATCACCATTACACGTCTGATGTGTTGGCATGCATCTGCATAAGACATACTCACCAGGTTCAGGCTGCTGCCTTGCTGTTACCCCAGAGGGACCTACATAAGTGGGTGAGAGATGCAATGTCAGTGGCCACACCTGTTGCACTGCTATAGACTGGGTGCAGTACTATCATACATCAACCATAAATTCACACAATACTACCACATCTGGACATCTGTTTATCACTACAATGCAGCAACACAATATTTGTATGACATATCAGATATGCATGATCTACCTGTACCACTGCAGATATTTACACAACACTGATCTACTGATGTGCCCTGTGTCCTTATCTGCATGCTCCTCAGCTGTTGTGTGGGTGACACCCATCTCCATGAAGGGGTCCAGTGGTTGATAGTGTTCAGGATGGGCAGGTAGCCAGGAGCTCCTCCACACGTGTCAGAGGGGATGGATGGCATGGCTCCCCCATGGCAAGATGATCCCCCAGACTGCGGCAGCACACCGACAGGCATTGCGAAGCAGGTCACTGCAATGATGCTGGAACTGCTCATAACTGCAGTTATGCAGGCTGACATCATTGACCCTGTGGACAAGATCATTCCACAGGGTGGTCCACTCCTGCTGTTTTTGTGCTGTCCTGCCAAACAGGACCTGGTAGTGCAGAACCAGGTGGTTTATGATTACATTGTTCTCCTCCGCGGAATACACCAGCAGCCTGATGCGTGCCATCGTGCCTGAAAAACATGAGGATGGGAACAGGCCTGAGCAACTCATATGACAAGGTTACCACAGTTCATAATACACATCTCTGTCACCCCCCCACCACCATATCAGCTTCAACAGACTATACACACAACTCATTAGGTATGGCTACAGCTGAACTACCCTTTGGACAGATTATGTAGTGTACCACATCTTCTGCTATGTGATTGTAACCATGTCCCCTGTGTGGACACTAACATTGCTGGCCTGTTAGAGACTTGCATGCCATTGTCAAGGCCACTGTGGTTACATATATGCCAGGAATATGGCTGCTCCAAGATTGCTGCACATCTGACAGTCTGTGTTATAGTGGGGTTCTATGCATGCTGTTGGACATGTACTGGGCTTGTGTAGACTATTACTACCAACATATGTACTATGACAGTGACACAATAACATGTATATGTTCCATTGGCCAGGTGATCCACCTCTCCTCACCCATCTGACCAGGATACCTGGTCACATCACATGTGTGTGCCAACCCAGGGCCTCCTTGTGTACTGTTACAGCAATACCATCAGGTGGAACCACCCAGGGGATGTTGGCCCACCCCCTTCAGGGCACACACCAACATGTTCCTGTCCCCTGAGCTCAGGTCTAGGGTCTGTTCCATACCAGGATCCACAGACATATGAGGGATGTGCAACATCAGTCTGAGGCACCCAGTACACATTCACACGGCCAACATGCTCCTACTACTCAGCCACCAGACCTGGCACCTTCAGGATGTGGACTCCTGTTGTGCGTGGCAGTTGGTGGGAGCCTTGTTCCCATTGTGCCCATATTGAGGACCATGGGATGTCCACATTACTTACCACACACACCATCCACGGTGTTTACCCACCACATACCACCCCTGTAGACTGTCCTCTATAGCTACCAATCCTGACCACCTCCACTTGTGTATCTGCCATACTTCCCCATATTCACATTGCATACTTCACAGGCAGGGGCATTGTGGTGCTAGGATGGGACTAACTTGTGACATACCCATCCATGGTGCACACACTGCCAGCTGTAGATATCTGTCTGTATTGTTATGTGTGCTGCTGCCTCACACATAGCACACATCACTGTGGTAGTGATATAAGGGACATGTCTTTCCATACATATCTGTTTGTGTGTGTGTTTGTACAGATGTAGACATTTGCATATCAGTATTTATCTATATGTGTGTAGATATATGTGACTTCATGTGCACATATATATGTCTACACATGGGTATATGTATATTTCTGGACATACATGCTGATATACATTTATCCTTAAATATTAAATCTGTGACATATGTACACATATGCATACCTATATGTGGGGTGCATTCAGACATCAGCTCCACAATCTCATGACATCTCCCTGCACAGCTGCACTGTTCTGTCTTGCTACAACACAGACAGGTGCCACATATGGACACGGCCTGACATTGGTGGGGTATATGTGGGACTTGTTTGCAGGTAACTCTATTGCACACCTATGGCATTCTGCCATGCTACATTACAGATTCACCTGGGTATCCTGCCAGTGGTGGTCCGTGGCTCCCACATGTCCATCATACTGGTATTACTTCCACAACCGGCTATTGGCCATGTCATATGCATATTCCCCATTACACAACACACACTATGATGGCTTACATCCTGTCTGTCAGTGCTGACCTGCACAGTTAACAGCTATGGCCCTCTACCCACAGGGACAAACACTATTGTCCATAGCAGTTGTTCAGTTGACCATCATCACAACAACACCTGCTGGCACATATGATGCATTCCACATCATCTATCACAGTACTATGCACCAGGTACTACATTCTAATACATGTACATATACTTCACATACCTGTTGTAGGAAGTATGTATTACTAATCAGTATACGAAGCGCAGTGCAACAAAAAAATCCAATAAGCGAAAAATGCACTGTGAGAGGACGAACTGCACCGGACAACTGAGAATCCAAAACCAGCTTTAAGTATGTATTACTGACTGGCAGCTGCATAGCTGGGTGCGTTTTTAGCTGTAAATGTTCTTTGCATTTTTTTATTCCAGTTTTTTTTTTCCTGCTTGCATTCCCTATCCTGTGACTGGATTGAGCTGTTTGGGTAAATTTCAGCCTGTCTTTAGTAGGTGATGCACTTGATCAGGTGATGGCCTCTGCACCAATCAGTGTCCTACACTTGCTAACTGCATGCAGCTTGCTGTGGTACTTCCAATTACCACTGTCATGGCAGCCAGCTACTATAAATCACCACATCATGTGGGCATGGTCCCTTTACCTTTCCTGTGTGATGGACATCCTTCCTGTGTGTGGGCATCAGTGTTCTTCCAGGGGAACTGGCACACTTAGGCCAGCTACATATTTGTAGGAGGTTCCAGAACTACAGACAGAGTGTAAGTAGAGTTGTGTTATGCTTTGTATAGTACTGGTGTTACAGGGTGTGTGTGTACATTCTAGTTTACCTTGGAATGCAGTCTGTCTGCATAGCTCTCAACTGTGGGCCTATCCTGTTGATGGTCAGAGGTGTGCCTATCATGTTTTGTCTGTCCACCATATAGGTCCTGTGACAGATATGTCACTGGCAGTGTGTGTGTGTTGAGTGTTATGAGTATCAGGCTACATCCATTTATGTTTTTAACCTCAGTTCCCTGGCTGAGGGTAGGTTGCAGACTATCCTGTAACACCAGCAACTTGCTTAGTGTATGGTAACAGTTTCCCACAGATGGGCCTGTGTTCCAGCCTCTGTCCTCCACCTACATACCAAGCTTTGTACATATGACATGCTGTCAGGGGCTCTTCTGTATTGGGCTGTGTGTATATCACACTTCCATTGCTGCCATCAGGCCACTGCTGTTGTATCCCCCACACATACAGTGGTGCTGGGGCCATAAATGTGTGGGCTACACCAAAACAATACATGTGTGTGATCTTATGCACTCCAGAGGCCAGTGTATGTAACAGTGGTATATGGGCCTGTAGTATTGAGTCTGGGGGGTGCACCATAGCTGACCTAAGCTGTTACAAAATGTGGGGGTATCGGGGGTGAGCTGCCTTAAGGTATCTGTATGTACAGTACCGTATACTTCACCTATATTTACATTACTCACATATATTGGGTTAATGCAAGCCTATTGCCTCCCGCCATACAAGACTGTTCTGTTTGTCAGTGTGCTTGTGATGGTGTCCGTTATACCTTGTTATGTAACAGTTACATCCCATTTTACCAACTGAAGTCTTCAACACCTAGTGAATTTGTACAGAGTGTAGATGGAGGCTGCTGAACTATACACCTATATTGCATACTGTTGATTGTTTGGTATCCTGTGGTCCTGTCTGTCTTTACTATTGTACAATATGAAGACATTGGCCTGGACAGCAACAGTTGGGAACCTTTCCAGACTACTGTCTTAGTATCACTGTTTCACAGTTGCATGACTCTGTTTATATGGATGTCAGTGTCTGCACAGCTATATGACATGGCATGTAGAACTGTAATAGCACACAAATAAAGGTTTTCCATTTCTGCAAACCTGTGTGTGATGCTGTTCCTATGACCTCTCCGTGGGTATATGTTGCAGGCGACAATTGTAATTGTATGGGTGGCCCATACAGTGTCCATTTGTTCAGGTTTGAACTGTAAGCATAGTGGCTGTTCCATATTGTGTGCACCTTCTACATATGTATCTTACTGAACAGCAAAGAAAATTCTTTTCCAGCATGGAGATACAACTTAATGAATGGCAAAGAACGCTGAACCCCTGTGTCTTGAGATGCTCAAAAAAACTGGACAAGGATGCAAAAATAAGATGAATAAAACTTTAATATTCACAAGTTAGTTAAGCGCTTTCACTCGTACTATAGTACGAGTGAAAGCGCTTAACTAATTTGTGACTATTAAAGTTTTATTCATCTCATTTTCACATCCTTGTCCAGTTCTTTATGTATCTTACTGTACATATCTGTGTGTGTGTCTGTGTAGTCACATGCATATATATATATATAAATATATATATATATATATATATATATATATATATATATATATATATATGTGTATATATCTGTATCTGTATATATGTGTCTGTGTATATATATCCTGGGGATGTTGATAGCTTCCATATTTTACATTTCCTATGGGAACCACACTATACTGCATGATATGTTACCAATACTAGCCTGACATCATACAGGTAGATTGTAGGTCCTGCTTATGGGACCTGTAACACTTTAGTGTATTGCAGGGCAGATGTGTTTGGCTGTGGTGGGGGGTATTCCTATTCGTACATGACGTATATTGTTTGGGGCATCTCAACCCCATTAACGGTGCATGTGGACATATTTGCATTTGTCAATCTACCATTGCTATCTACAGATGTGTGGCCATATATATATATATATATATATATATATATATATATATATATATATATATATATATATATATATATATATATATATATATATATATATATATATATATATATATATTTCCCCCCCCCCCATGGATATATAGATAGATATCTACATCTACTGATATGTTGTATCAGTTTAGATATTAATATATTTACTCACACACATACATTTAGATGTTGGAATACATTCTCTGTACTGTTGAATGACTGGGCTGGTTGATATGTTTTGAATACATCAGGGTTATGTATAGCTGACATGGCTTAGTGGTAAATTGCTATGGTGTGTGGGGTTCTCTGTTCGAGCCTAGCAGAGGCTGTTTATTTTGTTGCTGGGCAGAACAAGGGCCCTTGGATACTGAGTGGTTTAGGCACTTTTCAGCAGTTGTTAGCGGCTTTGTGCGGAGGTAAGCACTGCTAACCTGCTGTTACATCTGCTTACAGAGTGTTAGCTTCAGATTTGCTTAACCAGTGTAGGCATTGCTCACCGCCGTGCAAACGGGCTTAAGCCCGCTTACTAGTGCTTACATATGCTTACTATTGCTTATTTGTGCTTAAACCTGCTTACTAGTGCCTTACTCAGTCTGATACCAATACTTCACATGTGCATTTCTTGCAGTACTCCAGTTTATATATATATATATATATATATATATATATATATATATATATATATGTTATTTAGTGGGTTTTGCAACAAAACTTTGCCATGTGACTGTAAAATAGACTGGGCTACAGTGGGACTCGAACCGGGAATGCCTGTTTATTAGGCAGATGCTCTGCCCACTACACTATTGCTGTGCTGCTTCATTTACATATATCTTCCATAATGTCATAGCCATGGTTCCTTCCCCTACCCCCTGAGCTCCACATACACAGCAACCATCCATTCTCCAGTTGCTAGCCCAGCCATACCACACCTCCACACATTGCCCTCTCTCCACGTCTCGGTACTCATCCAGTATACTGTCTTGACCCAAGCTTCTTCAGGCTCTTCATCTGTTTAGTCTATGTATGTATGAACCTTGCCTTGTTCATCTTCCGAGACACGTGTAAACATCGGAGTGACTCACAATTTTTGGTTTGTCCTACCAGAGACGGACCTGTTTTTGTGTCAAGATTAGACTTAGTTGGTCTACACTGTTTCTCCCATTGGTAGTATCCTGCCAAGGGTTTGATAAGCAATGGTTTGCTCACACACCTGCCCAGCCTCATCTCCCGGTTCCACAGAACCGAGGCCCCAGGTTTGACATTCTGAGCATGAAGCATGTCCACACGCCCCCTCAACGTGCACCGTTTTTTATTATTCTCTTAAGTATTATGCAAACTACTGTTCTCACAGTATGATTGGACAGGCACTGTTTTTATGATACACATAGACTGCTCAAAATACTGTATTTGAGCAATGTACAAATGGTTGCTCGTATTAATCTACATAATTACATACATTTCCTATACTGTTGAATGACTGTGCTGGATGATATGTTTGTGATAGCAGCTGTATGGGTATCTGCCATGGGTTAGTGGTAACTCACTTTGACGATAGTGTGCAAGGTCTGGGGTTTGCAACTTGGGAGTGCAGATTATTTTGTTGCTGGGCAGGACGAGGGCTGTTGGATACAGAGTGACTATGGCACTGTTAAGCAATTATAAGTGGGTTTGCGCTGATTTGCACGAGGGTAAGCAATGCTAACCTCCGGTTATGGCTTCTTGCACTCAGTTAGCATCTACATTGCTTAACCAGAATAGGCATTGCTTACTGTAGTGCAAACAGGCTTAAACCCGCTTACTGCTGCTTAAAAGTGCTTACTCCCACTTACCCCCCACACTAATTTATTTATTTATTTTACATTTGTTGACCGGGAAAATCTGACTGGAAGCTTGTCCATTTTCAGTGGAGGCCCGGGGAGAAAAGCTCCACAGTAAAAATCAGCTAATCATTACAAGTAATACAGAGGTGTTAACATTCATAGAGAGTAACAGACTAAACATAGCTAAATAACATATTATTCATGCCTAGTTTAAGTTAACATATAGGTATTATTCATGCTTAGTTCAAGTTTACATGTCAGGTATGAAGGTTGACAAAGGTCATTTAAGGTGAAGTTAGATTCCAGTTTAACAGGTCTGGACAGGATGCACTCAGGTATTCAGGTTAAGATTTAGTTATTCCATGCCTGTGTGGTAGAGTAGAAGAGAATAGTGAAGGAGTAGGCAGGTAGGTCGAGGGGGAGACATTGTAACTGTATAGTAGGTTGTGGAAATAATTGGTAGGGGAGCAATAGGGCAGGTTTACAGGATGTTGGGATATGTATGCAAGGCAGGAAAAAGAGGTGTTAGTTTCAGTAGCTGATGTAGGGGTATGGTGGGCAAGGTGGGGGGGGATTTAGCCAGGTGGTGCGCATGTGAAGATCCAAGTGTGCTTCAGGTATTCCTTCAAGTGTTTTTAAATGTGTCCTTTGAGACAGCTGAGGTAATAGATGCGGGTAGGGAGTTCCAGATTTTGCCAATATAGTTGGGGAAGGGGGTGTCACCTAATTTTAACTTTAAACTTTAAAAGAAAAGAAAAATAGGTTGATGGGTAAGTGGTGAAAAAGGGGCACAAAGAGGGAAAGAGAGTAGGGGAAATAGCCAGGGATGTGCAGGAAGACTGAAGGGAAGGTCCATAGCTGGCCATTTCTTCTACAGCAACAGCTGTCCATATACACTGAATTTGGAGGCAGATTTGGACACTCACACCCATGGATGGGGGTGAGGACAACAATAATAAGTTATGATGTCAGTTAGAATAGATTACATGCCTACAGTAGGTAGCTGCAACCATGTGTTATTTGGTGTTATTTAGTGGGTTTTGCAACAACAAAATTGGTTATAACATGCTTTGCCATCTAAAATAGACGGTGCTGCAGTGGGACTCGAACCGGGAATGCCTGCTCGTAAGGTGACAGCTCTGCCCAATTCATACTATTGCTTACATCCACAAGAAGGTCCGATTTGAACCACTCCATTCAACACCTGCACAGCTCAACCCAAAATTTCATACCCATCGCCCCCCCCCACTCTTCCTCCACAGCACTCATCCTTTCTCTGGGTGCAGGTCAGGTCTAGCCACACTACTACACACTGCCCACTCTCCACTTCTTGGGACCCATCACGTACATTGTCTCGACCCATGGATCATCAGGCTTTCCCAATCTTGTAGTCCGAGTATATATGCGCCCTGCCTTGATGAATCTGTGTAATGACGGAAAGCCAAATACCCAAGAATTTTTGGGTTGTTCCGCAAGGGACATTCTTGTCTTGGTTTCTAGATTAGACTTAGCGGGTCCACAGTGTTTCCCCCACTGGTTGTATCCTGCCTGTGGTTTGGGAAGTGGTGGTGTGTTTCCTTTTTTTGTGTGTTTGTTTGTATGTCTCACCTGTTTGGCTGGGGGGGTTATCGGTAAGTCTAACACATATGTTGACTGAGCCCCCTCACCCCCATTGGCGGTGCCTGTGGTCATATATGTCATTCTTATGTGCTGTATCGTATCATAGATATATATATATATATATATATATATATATATATATATGTGTATATACACACACACACACACACACACACACACACACACACACACACATATATATATATATATGTATGTATGCATACACACACACACACACACACATATATATATATATATATATATATATATCTATATATATATATATATATATATATATATATATATATATATATATTGCTGTATATAGATCTAATGACATATAGATATATGGATATATTACTGTATATATATCTAATGACATATAAATATATGTAAGTCTGCATATGTATATATCTATATGTGGATATTTATACATGTATGTATGTATATATATATTTATATATATATATATATATATATATATATATATATATATATATATGGGTCTATATTATATATTCAAAATTTCAAAACTTTGAATCCCATATGTTCGACAACATATGATC
>NC_056735.1:1209521662-1209549162 GCF_019279795.1 Protopterus annectens
TAAGCAACAGAACATTAAAAGGATTGTCGCCAAACTTGGGGAATCCTGTAAAGGTTTTAGAGATTTTACAGAAATGTTATGAACATTTGTATAAAGTAGAGAAATGTGGAAATCAAGAGAGAGTACAAATGGAAATATTTATGGAAGACGTAATAATGTCAAGGTCAGAGGTAGACAAGGCTCAGCAACTAACAGTTAAAACAGGAGGTGATGACATAGAAACACGATGTATAATCAATCTTCAGGATAGTCTCCAGGAACAGATGGTATTCCTATGGAAGTTTAAAAATTAGGAGGGAAGAAAGTGATAAAAACCTGGAAGAGTTTGTTTAAAAGTATTTTAAAAGGAGGGGAAGCACCAACATCTTGGAGGTAGCTGTGGTGGCTGTGTTACCTTAAAGGGACAATCCCAGTGTTTAAAATTCGGGTCCGAGTTTAAGCTGAACAGAGTCACACTCACTTTGAAGATGTCATGTAAATTCCCACCCACAGTGTCATCTTACTTTGAATATCCTGTAATTCTGCAGGTCCAGTTTAGTTTTAACTCCCAGTGTGAACTCATCCTTGTGATTACAACATTCCTCTCAGATTGCTTTACACTGAGGAGTTTATTACTTTCTACCCTGCTTCATTAAATGGAAATACTGCAATCACCCCATGTTCTTGTTTTAAAGAGAAAGTGTCAAAAATACAGCTTACAGAATATGTTTTTTCACCAATGCTTAATTTGTATACATTTGACCCACCATACTTTGCCTGCACCTCTCCATTTCAACAATGCAACAAATGATGCAAGATGGAGGCAAAACGCCAATAAGGAGAGTAGTAACAGCAATCTACAAGCGATTATGCTGCATCCGATATTCAAATACTATGAAGATTCTTCTCAAAGTACACCACCGGCATAAATATAATTCCTTTATTATTAACCTAGGTTTCGTTCGCTCCAACGAACTTCATCAGAATACAAAGCACAGTTTGTGAAGCTTGCTTAAATACAAAACTCTCCCTAATTAATTGCTTAATGAATTTCAATTTACTTATGTACAACCTATTTAATTGATAATTTCATTTTAAAGAAACACATTTAAAAACTGTTCCAATGATTATTAATCAAAAAACTGTCAAGTAAAATAAATAAATTATAACAAGGTAAATGTATATATGTATAGTACAACCTAACTACTTAATGCCACTAAATATATTTATACATTTAATTTCAATAATCCTATAAAACTACATATATAAACGTATTAAAAAAGATATGTATTGTGCATTTGCTACTTAAATATTCTAATATAAATACTAATGTAAATATAATAAAAATTAAAAATTAAAAAAATACAATAATATTATATAAACAATGTGTTCAAACCATGTACTTATAATAATTCTTTCTAATGTAATATTATATAATAAATATGAATTTCATTGATAATTTTATCAATATTATATAATAAATATGAATTTCATTGATAATTTTATCATTTGTACTAAACTAATTTCATTTGAAAAAACAACAACAATTGATATGTTGTATAATCAATTATAATTCATTAAATGTAAATATTTTATTATTTTAAAGTATACATATTTCATGTGCATAGTTTTTATGTCCCTTTTAATCTCTTTATTTTTAATATAGGCATTATAGTATGGTATTCATTTAAACCAGGTAAGTTGTATGAGTCCAAAAGAATCTGCCATTTCAATTCCTTCATATCCAAATGATACTGTGTAATTTTACCCTGCTGATCATATATTACTTGATTGATAACACAAAATTTGAATTTATGATCTACATTACTAATAATATGCCTGGCCAAGGCATTTGTTGTTTTTAGATGTTGAATATCTAATAGGTGTTCTTTGATACGATCCCTAAAATGCCTATTAGTTTTTCCTACATAAAAAGCCCTGCAGTGTTGATATATAGCAAGATAAACAACATTTGATGTATAACAATTAAAGTGTCCATTGAAATTAATCCTACAACCATTTACAACCATTTTGGTGCCGGTACAATGAATGTAACTACATACGGAACACCTACCACATTTAAAATTTCCTTCAGTTCTAGTGTTATATCTTCCAAGATATCATTATTATATTCAAATAAGTTTTTAAATGATGGGCTTTTTCTATATACAAACTTAATTTGACCCTGAAATAGTTGACCCCACGTTTTTTCTTTTACCAGCATATTCCAATTTCTTCTAATGATTGACTCAATAATTTCAAAAGTGTCATTATAAGTTGTTATATATACAGGAGTATCATTATGCTTAATTTCGTCCCTAGATGTATTTATAGTACATACTTGTTTTGAAAATCCAGATTTTAATATTGCTTTATATGTACCATTGCTCCTTTTTTCTTTAACTTCATTATATATATTTTGACAAAGTTGTTCAGGGTAGCCCCTATTGATAAATAAATGTATCATATATTGTAATTCATCTAAGAAATCTTGTTTTTCACTAATCATTCTGGCCGCCCTGACCATCTGCCCTATTACAATAGCTTTCTTCTGATGGTCAGGGTGCCAACTATTAAAATGTAAGTATGAGTTTGAAAATGTTGACTTTCTATAAATGTTTGTTTTTAAACTATTAACTTCCTTATTGTATATAATTTTTACATCTAAATAGGTGATGTCATTTTGACTAACCTGATAAGTAAAATTCAAAAATCTAACTGTCGTATTAATATATTCAAGGAACAAATTTAAAGCATTCTTATCATGGTCCCAGATGATAAAAATATCATCTAGGTATCTGGTATACATTTTAATATGCTGGTAATGTTCAGTTTTAAATATATAATTGTTTTCCCAGTAACTCATGATTAAGTTAGCATACATAGGGGCACAAGGTGCCCCCATTGCAACTCCATTAATTTGCTTTTCACCTCTCCATTTCATTTTTGTGTAAATTCATTCTGCTCTCACATTTAACCGTTTGCAACATCCACTCTGTGATATCATACATACACCCTTCCCTGCCCCCAGTTATCCAAATATGACCCTGCTTGAGTTTCTCTTGGCTGTTTTTATTCCCATTTGAAAATAGCAGCAACGTTACTTTGGTACCCGTCAAGTTAGCCAGCAAAAACTAGTTCCCTAATTCAACTACAAAAAAAGAACAATTTCTAGAGTGAAAAAAAGTTTAAACAGTTAATTACCACATTGTAGCATTCAGCCAATCACTCCCTTGCCATAGCTCTCTGCTATTTTGTTCAAGGGTTGATAGATCCACAATCGGAGCAAATTGTACGTACTAATTTAATTATTTTTATAAGTTATTGGAACAAAAAGGCTTCATTAAGTGTGAAACTACAACAGTTGTCTTTATTGAATATCATCTTCGCTGATTTATCAGCCAGGTCAATACCTAGAGCACGACAAAGTGGCAGTGACCCCAGATGCAAGCTGTCAGGAGTGGCAGGTGCTAATCATCTTGGAGTCATCTGAAGCATTGTGTGTGTTGATTTAACTGTAGCAAGCTGTTTACTGCTTGTTGCATTACCAGTAAACAGCTTGCTACAGTTTAATGGGAGGTGATTTCATACTCAAGTTTAGCTTCTCCTAATTATGTGACTCAGTAAATTCTTCTGCAGCTCACAAAGTATCTAACTGTCAGCTCCACAAAAGATGAGAAAAGCAGAAACAGTCAGTACGCACTAGGTGCACATACTATAAGTGTATAAGATTCATGAATGCAATATGAGCATACTGGCATTCAACAGATTTTTTTTTAATACTCAGTACAAAGGAGATGTATGAAGTGAGGGTTCTTGGGAGTGCACTACCAGCATACCGGCATTCTTGCCAATCTCTTTCTCTCTCTCTTTTTTTTTTTTGCCCCCCTCCAGTATGAAGTTGGAGGGTCTTTAAATGAGAGCACCAGCCTAGATATAACCAGAGGTTGCCTCCTGAAAGGCAAATCAAGAATATATGAAGAAATCACCAATCTCCTATAAAATTTAGCCATGGAGGGACAGCTGAAATTCAAAGCAGTTTTGCCTAATACTCGGCAAAATCACAGACCATCTGTAAAATGTCAGTGACTGATTTGTACAGTCAGAAGCACTTTGTAAAATGTTAGTACTATTAACTTGAGGTGTTTGATGGAATAGGAGTACAGGAATTAGCATGCATTTTCTTAACTAAAATAAGTGTGTAACTCTAGTGTAATCACTGCATTTTCTTACAAGTGGCCACATTTAGAAGGAGGCAGAGCTGCATTCCTAAGCCAAATCATGGGCAACTCTGAAACTCAGAAACAGCTGAGAGTTATGTTTTTTCTTTTTTTTTTCTCATATCATGTTTGGACTTCAGACACAGTGTTTTTTATCACTGGGGTACTAGTCATGCTGTTCACCCATTAGGATTTGAAGCAAGGTGGGTGGGTTCCTGGCAGATTGATTGCTTTAAGCAGTAGAACAATTGATGTCCTTCTATATCACTGTTGCAGTACTCCTTATAGTAGGGATCCCCTGCCAAGGGCAGCCCAATGTCTGGCCACTATACCTAAACCTTAGGTTGTAGTAGGAATGTTGTACTTCACACATACATTCCCTTTGCATGGCGTAGGGCATAAAGGTTGCATACAGATGTACCATACTCATAACTTCTTTGCCACCAGTCTGAACACCATTTCCAATCATTGGTCTGTACAGTGTTTCATCTGCTGGTTGTCAAGCCATTTGCAGATAAGTGCCCCATTTGGGTTTTTCTTCTTATCTTATTATTTTGGTGGTTGTTGGTTTACATGTTATTCAGAAATGGGAAAATGCCAGTATGGGAGATAAAGTCCCCATAAAGACTGTCACAAGCAGTGTTTGTTTTGCTTAGGTGCTTCTCACAACCATACATCTTGTTCTATTTGTCATGGAATTTGTCCTGAAAACTTTATATAGTTGGATCTCCTCCTTGGCTATTTACTTAGAGAGCCAGTGTCTTAAATTACTGGTTCAGGGGACTATGAATGAATCATCATGGCCCGAGGGTCAGCTGTCTGCAAAGAAGATGACCAAGAAAGTTCAGTCGTATTCTTCTGCTGTACCACCTGCACCATATGTATCTCTTGAGGCGGGTGAAATCCCAGATGACCACCCAGTTATTCAGTTGGATTCCTCTGCCATGACCACTTTGGAGGCTGGCATGAACCCGACTTCTCACACATCCCCGTAGGCTCTGCAGACATCTGTTTCAGATGTTCAGGGGGGACCACAGCTGATTATATCCAAAGGGGCTAGGGGTGTTCCACAAAACTTTGTTAGGGAGGAGATTCCCACTATGCTTATTGAGTGTAGGCAGGGGTTTAAGCAGCCTAAAATATTTAGGGCTGATGTCCCTTTGAAAAAGAAGCAGAAGACTAAGCATATTTCCCCTGCTCCTAAGGATCCTCAACATGAATGGCAGGATTTTATACAGGGTTTGTTCAATGCTCTTATGGCTTTAAAGCATCCTCAAGCATACCTCTCAACTGTACAGATTGTTGCAGAATGTCCAGATTTTAGCCTCATATTTTTGGCCTGTTACTCATAAAATTGTAGTTTACTGGAAAATCATTGCTAAATCTTTGTGCACTGAAGTCAGAAAATAATGGCAGACGTTTGAGATTCAGACTTCATATGCTTCAGAAAATTTGTACTAATACAAAACCTATTATTCTATCAACTTTCTAAGTTTGTAAGAACAATATTTCAAAATTTTCCCTATTTTGGGGGCTTTGTACCCCCATTATTTGTGGATTTGTCCAGATTTGTTACTCTAAGAGGTTGAGAGCTATGTCCTCAAGAAAATGTCTGTTCTTACCCCCCCCCTTAGTCTTCTACTCCTCTTAAGAGGCCTAGAAAACAGGTTTCATCTGATGAGGAAGCAGTTTCTTTTGAGTAATATGTGGTCTATTCCTCCCAGATTCCCTCTTCCTTGGATTATGGTTCAGTGGAAGAGGAGATTTCCTTTTGAGGAGATTTCCTTTGGGGATACTTTTTCCCATATGATGGAGATTTTAAGTGGAACTGTACCCAGGTTTTGATGCTCAAAGGAGGTATTATGAATTCCTTCAAATGGAGTCTCCTGTTCTGCAGCTTCTCATGCTCCTGATTCCCAGCGCCCTGCTCCTAAAAAAAAAGGTGCCTGCTGATTGCAAATTTCTTTAAAAATACCCCTCAGATGACCCTTATCTTATGTCTGTCTTTTCAGGTAAATCCTCTAAGGTTTTGCCGTCTACTAAGCTGCTCCCCTCTGACAAGGACAGCAGAACTATGGAATGGTTGAGTAAAAATATGTATACTACTGCTACTATGACCTTCACGGCTGTCAATTGTCAGACTTATAGGTCCATGTATATTTTGTCTCTTCTCTATCAGGCTTTTCAGGTTATTTTAGATCTTCCTGATTCTAAAGGGAAGGCCAAATTTGGCCGTCTCTTTGTTAGGATCCTCTTCTCAAGTGGCTCGCCATTCCATTAAATGAAGTTATGATGCAGCTGATGCCTCTTCTATAGTTGCTGCCTTTGGTCCTGTGTTGAGCAGGTACTCCTGACTTCACCGTCAAGCTCTGCCTTATAATATCAAGGCCAAGCTCATGGATGCTCCTCTTGACAATAGAAATCTCTTTGGATCTGTGGCTTCTGGATTTTTAAATCTCTTCAGAAAAAGGGTAAGGCTATGCAGGAATTGAAACATATTTTTGTTTCCCCTGTTCCCAAATTTCAGAGAAATGACTATACCAAGTCTGCCTTTGTCCATAGACAGTCTTGCCCTCATCCCAAGGGTAAAACATGTGCTAGAAGGGCTCCTTCTGCTAAGTCTACCAAACTCTTACAGCTCAGAAACCTCTTTTTCCAGACAAGCTAAGTTCTGTCTGACTATCTTCTTTCCTCCTTCCTCAGCCAAGTTCTTTTATCTCTTTCCTTGTCACTTCCAGATTGGTTACAGATCACTCAGGATTCTTGGATTCTTTCCATTATTTGTCAGAAGTATTACATGGTTTAGAAATCCATCCCCCATTTTTGGGCATTCCTAAGCCTCCTCAGGAAGAGCTGCTCTTTCTTCTAGATGTTCTTCAGAGCCTTTTGTCTCAAGGAACCATCCAGATAGCTTCAACTTCAAAAGGGTAAGGGATTTTTTTTAAACAAGAAACATCTTTATTAAATTGTCACGTATGAATTAGGCAATCACACATTTACATAAATGAAAACAAACCATATTGACATAATTTTAGTTGCAAACATTATACATCACAAACCATATTGACATAATTTTAGTTGCAAACATTATAAATCAGTTATAATCTATCCAGTCATTGCCAGTCAGACATTAATAACTCATTCAAATCCTGCCTTCTTTTAAACCTCGCTCTTCCTCTGCACATATTGTTCCCACAATTCCCATTTTTCTATGTAATTTGCTCCTACCCTTTCCAGTTGTTTTATCTCTGTTGCTATATTCAGTACTTTTAGTGCAGTTGGTTTAGACTTAGATTTCCATTTTATACTAATTGCTTTTTTGGCAGCCACCATAATTTGACTTGGCAAGACCTTACTATGTCTGGGCAAGTCCGATTCTGTATCATAGCTAAAAAAATAATTTCTTTAGCTACACAAATTTGTTCACCCAGTATCTCTGAAAGAGTAGTCTGCAGGGAATTTTTAAAGTATGACAACTCATTATACTCCCAGAAAATATGTTCCCAAGTGTCTCTTTCTTCCCCACCACACCTCAAACATTTGCTGTCTACCAGAGGAAAAATTCTTTGGTGTTTACTTGGGGTGTAAAAATACTTATGTAAACACTTAAACAAAGATTCTAAATCTTCTAAACTTTGTTGCATATTTGGAAGACATACATGTATCCCCACGTTGTTTCTTTGTGTATTGCTTATCCACTCTCTCTTCTCAAGTCTTTCTAACCTCCTCTGATTGTTATAATGCAATATTTTGTATGCTGTACTAATTATTCCTTTTTTAACAGCAGCTTCTGTTCTAGAGTCTACTAAAAACTCTACCACTGCTGAGACTTTCAAGATGGCTGCACAGTGAATAACAGCTTAATTCTGTCTCTCCCATTCTGACAACAGAAACTTAGGAGATAAAGCCAGTTGACCTAGATTTCTGGGTAAATTTTAATAACTAACCAGTAGTTACACTGTCTAGATGGCAGGAAAAAAAGAAATATAAAGGACCCGGTGAAAAATCAGCTACAAAAGTTGAGGAAAAAACAAGGCTGGGGAAAGTACTGCAGTTGTTCAGCAAGAAGCATTGCAAGTTCCAGACATGACTTCCAGTACCCTAGATGAATGTATAAAGCAGCTGCACACAGACCTGGTTAAAATAAATGAAACACTGAAGAAGTATATCAACACAAACAATAAAAATCTGGAAATGGCAGAAGCTTTGAACAGATATTCAGATAAGGTGGCAGAACTGCAAAACTCAGAGGCTGACATGAAGAAAAGGCTGGTTATATATGAGACTGCACAAGAAGAAATGTTTTAAAAATAATAGAACATATAGGGAAAATCTTAGATTTTCGGCTGTACCAGGGAAGCTGGAAGAAACAAACTATTCATTTTATAACTGCACAAATAAGCAGCTAGACTGGTATTCCACAACAAGAATAGTTAATTGAAAGGGCATATCATATGTGCTCCAAACCTGGCTATGAGAAAACAACCTAGACCTTTAATAGTAAAAATGTAATCCTACCAGCAGAAACAGTTGACTCTGGGAAAACTGTGGCAGAAGGACAAAGTACTAAAAGTGGCAGAAGCAGAGTGCTTGTGGAGAATGAGTACTCATTGCACACCAGGCAGAAGAGGAATACATTTATTGCATTATAAATGACATGCCAAGAAGCAGGCATAAGATTCAAGCTGCTGTACTCAGCTATCCTCAAAATATTGTTCAATGGAGGAACATAAACTTTTCTGATGAAGTACATGCTAAGGAAGAAATACAAAAGTTTGTCCAATAAAAAGTGCACTGTGAAACAGAAGGAGACTCTGCTTCTCATATTTTGCTAATAAAGACTACAAGGAGACTGTGCCAGTGAATCCTTTTCTAGTGTTTCAAAGGAAAATGATTGAGAGAGAGAAAAAACTACAGAAGTCGACTAGAAAAATCAAGAGTGCACTGCAGATGAAGCAGAGACAGAGTTTAGGAGATGGAGATGAACAGGAACAGGACAAAAGAATCTGGAAAAATTGGACTTTCTTGGATTTTGTTAAACTTGTAGCAGACTCTAAAGCACAACAACTCAGACAACAGAAAGTAGAAAGGACTATCACCAAGCTTAGGGAACATATTACAAGGAAGATAACTAGGGATCCTGTAAAAGTATTAGAAATGCTTCAGAAATTCTATGAAAGTCTGTATAAAGCAGAGAAATATGGAAATCAAGAAAAGTTGCAAATGGAAATCTTTATGGAAGAATTATATATGCCAAGGCTAGAGGGAAAAGAGGCTCAATTAATAACAGTTAGGATAGGAGGAGATGAGATAAAAATGGGGACGTATAACTGATCTACAGGAAAGTCTGCAGGATTACAGGGTCTATATTACATTATTGAAAGTTACTTACATCGAATGCTAACTGATCGACACATAATCAGCAAAAGCCAGAATACATGTAATATCTATACGCCAAAATTCAGTAGTTGAATTGCAATAGTTGGCCAACATTGCAAACCTGGGTTACTGTTGAACTAAGTAAATAGAATCTAAACTTAACCACCTAATGTTCACTTAAAATCATATTGACACACAGCCTATTAGTGTTGAATATCTAGAATAAACAAACAGTATTGTGCAATAAACCCAAAATTAGTGTGAAACTTGTATATGATGCACAAGGTAGTATAAATGGCCATCACTAGACTTTAAGTAACATAGCTACTGCTGTGATGAAATCCTACAAATTGTACTGCTCTTTTTTGTCCAACATTAGATGCAGATGATGTTGTCTTTCAATACATTTCCATTTTTTAGGTGAAGAGGGACATCCTGACATGAGTTGCAGTCGTAACTCATTCACTCTATTTTGCTCATGCACTAACACAGAAAGAACGGCAGGAATGTCTGATATCTTTCTTCCTAACAAGCATCTAATCCACTTGTGCCAGGCTTCCACATAATTTTGAATACGTGGTAGAGACATCTCATTTAAACATGACACATTCCAAAACAAAACTGGAAAAATAGCTGGAAAATGAGAAGCAGATGACATACGTGTTTGCTGTTTTCGTGCATTTCCAAGAATATACTACTAGAAAAATTTTACACAATTCATTAAATGCAGGTAGCACCTCATTCTCCTTTACAAAAGACAAAGCTATTAACTTTTTTACAGAATGCTGAAATGTCATAGAAGTCCCATAAAGAGAAGATATCCCTAATGACTGCAATTTTCACCATATACTTTGAGCAAAATGGAATAACCAACCTTTGCAAGCAACGTCAGAAAAGTTAGCTGTTATAATTTTAATTGCAGCCAACTCAAAGACGCACAGAAGATATTTCACTTTAGCTTGTAAGTCTAAACTGGATGATAAGTTAAATACACACTCCCACATAAAGCTGTAAGACTTATACGACTTCTTAGTCATCACATAGTAAACAGGAGACAGACATTTTCTATTATCACCATTAGACACAAGAGCATGTATGCTATGTAACTGCCAACACAAACATCCTTTTGTTAAAAAACACCATCCATAAACCATATATCAGAATTAATGTACATAAAAAGAAAAAATATATATATACACCATCAGAGGTAAAACACAGCTGCAAATCGATGAGGACAAACACTCGGCCAGTCAAAGAAATAAAAATCCACTATTTATTCCAGCACAAAAACAGGTAAGCGCTTTCGCATTGGAGCTTCATCAGACCTTTACAAACAGTAGACCTAACCTGTCTTTTATACAAAACCATCTCATCTAATAAATCAATTAAATAATCAACGCTTAAAGTCACAGTAAAAAGATACAGAGTAATAAAGAACAAAGTTAAAAATAAGGACGTTACACAATACATCCTTACAATCTACATTCTAAAAATCACTTTAAACCAAAATACATTCACAAACTGTAAACTCAACAGAAAAAACTAAAAATAAAAACCATCAAAGACTTCATTTACGAAGTCTTCTTTTCTTCAAAACTGGCTTAATGGAAGCCCTTTCATTCAACTGTCTTTCAGTTTCAACTTCTGTTTTATTGAACAAGGAGTTCAGTAACTGTTCTGTCAGGCCCAAGGATAAGTATAGACCTGTGGCTCAGGATAGCATGGTTGATGTCGCCCTAGTAGGGGCTGGTGGTGAGCTCCCTTTTCCTTTGCCTGCCCGGTTGGACAGAGCAGGGGGGCGAGGGAGGTCAGCCAGCAGGGGTCGACACAAAAGGAAACTGACAGGGGAACATTTTCCCAATCAGACCTTGAAGAAGATGTGGGGGAAGAACAAGATTTGTTGATATTTAATATCTCTAGCCATTGTCTAACCCCGTATGAATTCAATGTGTTGATGAAAGGGCTCAGTTTTATACGAAGTCGTAGTAGTAATGTTGTTGATACTATTGTAGATCTAAAGACCTTTTGCAGAGATGTGATGTTACGGCTAATCTATGGTGGCCCTACAAATAATGTGAACGATAGGAGCTGTCCTTCTATTTATCTTAGGAAGTTAAGTACTTTTGTACCGATTAATCATCCCCTCGTCGAAGCGTACCTCAAATTAACTGAGGAGGATATAATGCATTTTTATTATAATAAGCCACGATATGGGAGGGACTCCAAGCAGAATCTCAGTTTTATGGAGAGACAGGCTTTGAATGAACTTCAGAATAATAGCTCCATTGTGATCAGACCCGCTGATAAGTGGGGATTGATTGTTATAATGGATAGTGCTTTTTATTATCAAGCCATGCACCACATGCTTGAAGATACTTGTTTTTTTAGTAGGATCACTGTTTCAGATGTTCATAGGATCATTTCCTCTGTGAATCACGATATTAAAGATCTCCACATAGCTGGTCTCCTCATTGATGAGTTGTTCTCCTTTATGGATGTTAACAACCCTCTGATACCAGTCATCCAGGGGTTACTGAAGGTCCATAAGCAACCTAGGAATCCACCTATGAGACCTATTGTTAATGGAGGGGGGGTGGGTTACTGAACCCTTATCATTGTATGTAGAGAAATTTCTACGACCAGTTATCAGTTTAAATCCAACTGTGTTGAAGGATTCTAAGCAGTTTTTGTTAGACCTATATGAATGTGTTAGTGGTTTAGATGACATCAAAGACTTGGCATTTGTTACGCTTGACGTTAAGTCATTGTTTACAATGATACCCAATGAGCTGGGGTTACACTGTGTGCAGAAATACTTAGTTACCCATAGTGGGTATTCACCTAAGCAAATTGATTTGATCTGTTTCTTTTTAGAGACAGTCCTGAATAACAACGTGTTTATTTTTGGTGAAGATATGTTTTTACAACAACATGGCGTAGCTATGGGCACTTCATGTGCCAATAGCTACACCAATGTGTTTCTTGCCCAGTGGGAATCTGAGTTTCTGTTTCCACTAACAGCTTTCGTCGATCACATCGTTTTTTTCGACGTTTTGTAGATGATTTATTTGTGCTGTGGCAGGGGACATCTGAACAGTTTGATAGGTTCTTTGGGATTGTGAACAATTTGACTGTTTGTCTAAAGTTCACCTATAGTCTGTCTTATGAAAGGATTAGTTACCTAGATGTCATTGTTGAGAAGTTGGATGATCACCTGATTAATACAGGGATCCATTGGAAGACATGCCATAGGAATGCGTTCCTGTTCAGGTCTAGTATGCATCCAGGTTACATTTTTAAGAATCTCATCGGGGGACAGGGTATGAGAGCATCGAGATTAAATCCCTCATTAGTAGGATTTCAGAAGGAAATGACCAGCCTGGAGAAGAAGTTTCTGGATAGGGGCTATACCAGGGATGAGCTGAGTAGACAGTGGTCTGACCTTTTTGATTTAAGGTCCACTAGGGCATGTCCTTATTTTGGTTTGCCTCCAGAATTGAATAATTTCTCCCCATCTACTAGTGGCAATAAGACTAAGATTCCACTTTTTTATACTAATGATTACAGAAGAGTCACTGATTTGTTTCATCATCATTGGCCCATTCTTTTAGTGGACGATGACATTAGCAATATTGTGGGTAGTTGTCCCACTTTTAGGTATAGAAATCATATGAACCTGAAGAGGTTACTATGTTCTGGGACACACAATAATGTTGATAGGTTTCACCATGGTTCCACGGTAGCGTGTGACTCATGTAATTTTTGTGGTTATATTGACTCATCCGGTGTTTTTCATCACCCTGATCTTGGTAGGGATTTTTATTTCAGAGGGGTTAACAATTGTATGACCCCACACGTGGTTTATCTGGCTCAATGTGTGGCATACAGTGCATTTTATGTTGGGAAAACCAACAGACCCCTGCGTGATAGAATGAGGGAACATCTCTATCACATTAGGAAGGGGTCCCCACATAATGCACTTGCTAAGCATGCCACTGAGTTTGGGTGCACTCATACGTTTAAATTTCAGGTGATTGAAACTGTTATACCTAGCATCAGAGAAGGTGATATTATTGCTTATACTGAGTATAAGGAAACAAGATCGAGGCAGTGGCCTTAATGAAAGGGCTTCCATTAAGCCAGTTTTGAAGAAAAGAAGACTTCGTAAATGAAGTCTTTGATGGTTTTTATTTTTAGTTTTTTTCTGTTGAGTTTACAGTTTGTGAATGTATTTTGGTTTAAAGTGATTTTTAGAATGTAGATTGTAAGGATGTATTGTGTAACGTCCTTATTTTTAACTTTGTTCTTTATTACTCTGTATCTTTTTACTGTGACTTTAAGCGTTGATTATTTAATTGATTTATTAGATGAGATGGTTTTGTATAAAAGACAGGTTAGGTCTACTGTTTGTAAAGGTCTGATGAAGCTCCAATGCGAAACCGCTTACCTGTTTTTGTGCTGGAATAAATAGTGGATTTTTATTTCTTTGACTGGCTGAGTGTTTGTCCTCATCGAGTTGCAGATGTGTTTTACCTCTGATGGTGTATATATATTTTTTTTTCTTTTTATGTACATTTATTCATTTTACACCACAGTGGTTTTACCCAGTGAATGCTAGCAATTTTCGTTTATATATCAGAATTATGCAAATCATGTAAATTTTCTTTACTAGAAAATATTAAGACATGCAAAGTGTTATGCACATCTACCATATATTTCTGGATAAACGTACCCTGCTTTAATTCGTAGGTGCTGAGACTTACTGTACTAAGAAGTGTACAAACTGTACCATGTGTTAATAATTTCTTGAATCTAACACAATTAATTTGCTGTAACAAAGACTGCCTACTTGGCAATGTAAGTCTACACTCTACACAAGTACCTGCAACAACATCATCAACAACTAATGCAGGAGTGTCTACATAGCTGCGCAGATTCCTTTAAAGTGTGACATGCTATATCATTTTCTACCTCTGCTGTGTCAGATGGGTGATCATGTAATATAGACTTCAACAGGATTTCTTCATCTGCATTGCAAGTAGTTATAGCTCTACCTCTACTTTTTTGTGTATATTTTAGCTGACAGCACCAGTATCTCCTGTTTTTCATCACTTTTTCTAAATTATAAAAATAACCATCTATAGTATTTCTTTGTGATCTTACTGTTTTATAACAAGTACCTACAACTCTAGGAGTTGTCCGTGATGTAGAAGACATTATAGCAGATTGGAAACTACCATATGCAGAGCTACATTACTGTAATGTCTGCCTTTTATACTACAGCTTTGAAAACGTACACAGAACCATGCAAGTTATAAATCCTGCCTAAAACAAAATTACATTATTTATGAATGAAATATCTGATGTTATCTTGTGCATAATATATTTCAAGATTTATTTTAATATTATATGAAATATTCATAATTAACGGTCAATATTACTGTGATCACATGTTTTAAACGGTGTGGCATCAGACGCTGCAGTTGGTATGGTTTGGTCAACTATGACATATCAATGTGGATATTTTCACTGTATAGGTTGTTCATGTTATGCAGATTTCACTGATTTTATATCGAGCAGTTGTTACTCAATATAAGCAATTTTCGATAATGTATTATAGACCCATATTAGATGGCATTCCTGTGGAAGTTTGGAAGCTAGGAGGGAGAAACCGATGAAGATCTGGAAGGTTTTATTTAACAGTATTTTAAGAGGAGGAGAAGTACCAACATCCTGGAAGAAAGCAGTGGTAGCTGTAATACCTAAAGAGGATATTGATCCATCAGACCCAACTTCATACATGCCCATTTCAATACTAAATCATGATTATAAAGTTTTTATATCTATAGTGGCTAAAAGAAAGACAAAAGTGATGCCATAATTGATAGATATGGATCACTGTGGTTTTGTGGAGGGGAGGCAAACATTTGACAACACAAACAGACCAGTGATAATCCAGAGGGAAGCAGAATGTAAGAAAATACCACTGTTGCTAGTGAATCTTGATGAAGAGAAAGCATTTGACAGAGTAAGCTGGGATTTTATAAGCAAAAAAGCACAAAACACGTTGGATAAAAAACTTTATAAGACGCAAAGCTTTCGGGAAAAACCCTTTCTCAATACTGAATACAACCATGTAAAGAAGCAAATGCTTATATACAAGCCCAAGAACACATGACCGCAGCCAAGGTCATGTGACAATACTACACATTTAAAATAAATACAATACAATAAATAAAGTATATATACACATATAAATTCTAAAAAATGTACCATAAAATATGATATATTCAAATAGTTATTTCACATTACGCTGTAATCTAGTAAGAATAGGACAGTATTATTAATGCCTGGATCATGATCAGCTCTCAATCGAACAATCCACTGATATTCCTTGGTTTCAAGATAATTATTAATATCACCACCTCGACTCAAAGATGTCACTAAGTCTATGACTCTAAACTTAAAAGCATGTAAATCCCCATGTAATTGTATATGTTTAAATAAGGCATTATTGGCATACTGTCTTCTTATTTCTGACTTATGCTCAATAATCCTATCTTTGAGCCTACGTGTTGTTTTGCCAACATAATAGGATTGGCAGGCAACACATGTTGCCAAATACACTACATTAGTTGAATTGCAGTTGGCTTTAATATTAAATTTATAAGTATATTTAGTACATGGATGAATATAAGTAGCAGAGGCTGCAGTATCAATTAAATCCAAACAACAGGAACAATTATGACACTTGTAGGTGCCATAACAAGAGATCTGACATAGGGATTTATCCAATTCAAGAATAGGAGAGCTGAAATCCTTATAACATAACATACTTTTGAGATTTATCATGTTCCTGTAACTAAAAAACGGTTTATTAGCTAATATTCTGGAAACATCTGGAGACGCCATTAGAACAGGCCAGTACTTATATATTACTTGTTTAACTAAAGCAATCTTGCTAGCAAAAGTAGTAACATATCTAATTACATTACTTACATTAGCACTCTGTATTGTAGCAGTTTGGATCTCACTTTGTACATTATGTGTGTTCCTAAAATATGGTAAATACAAACTACACCTATTACATATAACAAAGTCCTTAAGCTGCCCCAGCATAATATTATCATAACCACAATCAATAAAATCTTGATACATTTCCAATAATTGCATATTAAATATCTCATCCTTAGTATTAAGCCTACTGGCCCTAATAAACTGAGACTTGACTACACCCCGAAAGACATGTTGGGCGTGCATGCTACTCGCATGTATATATCTTCCAATATGTGTCTGCTTCTTATAGATAGTAGTATTAAGAGACCCATCATTTAGAAAAACTTTAACATCCAAAAATGTAGCTTCACTCTTGGATATAGTTGATTTAAATTTTAGAAATGTAGTAGTTGAATTTAGATAAGAAATAAATTGCTGCAAACTAGTGTTAGAACCCTTCCAAATCAAAAAACAATCATCAACAAAACATTGATAAAACATAAAATGTGAATCCAAAAAATTATTTCCGTCATGCACATATTGTAATTCCCACTGATATAACACCAAATTGGCGTATGTGTTGGCCACAGGAGTACCCATGGCCACCCCATTAGTCTGTAAATATGGCTGTTGGTCAAACATAAAGATATTATTACTTAATACAAGGTCCAAAAGAAAACAAATATTCTGTATAGAATCAGTTGTTAAAGATTTGTCAGTTGTTAAAAATTCTCTAATAGATTCAATGCCATATATATTGGGAATCACAGTGAATAGCAAAACGATGTCCAATGTTACAAACCAATATTCATCTGTGCTATACATGTTGATGTTAAGAAAATACCAGGCAGACAACTTAGTCAAGAAATCACCTGTATCCTTAAGCACAAAATTACATTTATCCAAAAAAGGAAATAATTGTTTCTGAAGGTACACTGAAATGGGCTCAGTGACCCACCCATTACCAGAAACAATGTTGTCCCACAGCTTTATGGGCTGCCTAAAATACACAAGTGTATGGTGGACCCCCCCAATGAGACCCCAGAATATTTGTTTTCTTTTGGACCTTGTATTAAGTAATAATATCTTTATGTTTGACCAACAGCCATATTTACAGACTAATGGGGTGGCCATGGGTACTCCTGTGGCCAACACATACGCCAATTTGGTGTTATATCAGTGGGAATTACAATATGTGCATGATGGAAATAATTTTTTGGATTCACATATTATGTTTTATCAACGTTTTGTTGATGATTGTTTTTTGATTTGGAAGGGTTCTAACACTAGTTTGCAGCAATTTATTTCTTATCTAAATTCAACTACTACATTTCTAAAATTTAAATCAACTATATGCAAGAGTGAAGCTACATTTTTGGATGTTAAAGTTTTTCTAAATGATGGGTCTCTTAATACTACTATCTATAAGAAGCAGACACATATTGGAAGATATATACATGCGAGTAGCATGCACGCCCAACATGTCTTTCGGGGTGTAGTCAAGTCTCAGTTTATTAGGGCCAGTAGGCTTAATACTAAGGATGAGATATTTAATATGCAATTATTGGAAATGTATCAAGATTTTATTGATTGTGGTTATGATAATATTATGCTGGGGCAGCTTAAGGACTTTGTTATATGTAATAGGTGTAGTTTGTATTTACCATATTTTAGGAACACACATAATGTACAAAGTGAGACCCAAACTGCTACAATACAGAGTGCTAATGTAAGTAATGTAATTAGATATGTTACTACTTTTGCTAGCAAGATTGCTTTAGTTAAACGAGTAATATATAAGTACTGGCCTGTTCTAATGGCGTCTCCAGATGTTTCCAGAATATTAGCTAATAAACCGTTTTTTAGTTACAGGAACATGAGAAATCTCAAAAGTATGTTATAAGGATTTCTGCTCTCCTATTCTTGAATTGGATAAATCCCTATGTCAGATCTCTTGTTATGGCACCTACAAGTGTCATAATTGTTCCTGTTGTTTGGATTTAATTGATACTGCAGCCTCTGCTACTTATATTCATCCATGTACTAAATATACTTATAAATTTAATATTAAAGCCAACTGCAATTCAACTAATGTAGTGTATTTGGCAACATGTGTTGCCTGCCAATCCTATTATGTTGGCAAAACAACACGTAGGCTCAAAGATAGGATTATTGAGCATAAGTCAGAAATAAGAAGACAGTATGCCAATAATGCCTTATTTAAACATATACAATTACATGGGGATTTACATGCTTTTAAGTTTAGAGTCATAGACTTAGTGACATCTTTGAGTCGAGGTGGTGATATTAATAATTATCTTGAAACCAAGGAATATCAGTGGATTGTTCGATTGAGAGCTGATCATGATCCAGGCATTAATAATACTGTTAGCATTAAGCCTATTCTTACTAGATTACAGCGTAATGTGAAATAACTATTTGAATATATCATATTTTATGGTACATTTTTTAGAATTTATATGTGTATATATACTTTATTTATTGTATTGTATTTATTTTAAATGTGTAGTATTGTCACATGACCTTGGCTGCGGTCATGTGTTCTTGGGCTTGTATATAAGCATTTGCTTCTTTACATGGTTGTATTCAGTATTGAGAAAGGGTTTTTCCTGAAAGCTTTGTGTCTTATAAAGTTTTTTATCCAACGTGTTTTGTGCTTTTTTGGAGTTCTTCAGCTATCTACGTTATTTTATAAGCAAAGCAATGGAAGCATTTGCATTCCATGATAAAATTATAAGGTTGATTAGGAGGATATATGAAGGATCAGAGGCATAAATTAAAGTGGGCGAGGTTCTCTGCTTCAGCAGAGGAACCAGACAAGGGTGTCTTCTCTCCCCTTTGTTATTTGCATTATATTTAGAACCACTGACAAAGAAAATAAGGGACACAGAAATTCAAGGATATAATTGGTATGGTAGTCAAGAAAAGCTGGCAGTATTTGCAGATGACATTATTTTATACCTGTCAAAAACAGAAAGAGACATTACAGTGCTGTGGAACATATTGAAGCAGTTTGAAACATTTTCTGGATATAAATTTAATGAAGCAAAAACAACAGCAACAGCAGTAAATTGTGTACCCACATATGAACTGGTTCAGCAATATCCATATTTATTGGGACATGATAAAATTAAGTATTTAGGAGCATGGATTAAAAAATGATACTGGTGTGGCAGCTTAGGATATGTGGGAAGAGGGTAAACAAAAGATAATATAAGAACTGTGAAAATGGAAGCTTTTTTATATTGATATTGATAGTAAGATAAAACCAGTTAAAATGTTTTTAGTCCTTTTAGTCTTGTACATTGGTCAGACATATTTTTTATCACTGGGAGAAGTTATGGATAGCAATTAATAAAGAGCTGAAGGAATTTATCTGGGAGGGCAAGAGTCAAGTGGAATAAGCTTATTCTCCAATAGAACAGGGCAAATTGGGATTATCCGAGTTGAAGGGGGTATTTCAGAGCAACACAGTTAAGGCACAAGCACAAGCAAAAAACTATAATTCAAAGTGGAAAGAGATGATGATGAACTAGGGGGATACTCAAGTAGCAGGGAGAGACTGGAATTTTGTATGCAGACCTTTAAGGAGAACAACAATAATCATAAAAATATTATATTCATAAAGTAGCAGAAGGTCTTCTAAGAACTAAGCCAACATGGGAATGGAGAAAGGAGATTCTGCTAATAGTGATGACTGCAATTAGGGATACAGACAATAGGCAAGAGGGGATGGGAATGTTTTGGAGTAAACTGGCAAAGGAACTGAGGTACTGGGGTCAAATGACTAGAGAGGGAAAGGTAACAGAAAGGGAAGATGCCAAGAACTTATTTGAACTGCAGGCTAAAGATTGCCTTCCATATTAAGGATTGATATCAGAGTATAGGCAAAGAGAAAGTAATAGGGGGGTCCTAAACAAAAGACAAGCACTGGCAGAGTTTTTAGTAGTATCTAGAACAGAAGTTGCCATTAAGAAAGGAATAATTAGTAGAGCATATAAAATATTGCATAATAACTATAAGAATCCTAGAAGGTTAGGAAGAACTGGGAAAAGAGATTAGATAAGTAATTCACAAAGAAACATTGGGAGGATATATGGAAAGTCTCACAAATATGCAACAAAATCTAGAAAATTTCAGCTCTTTGCCTGGAAATGCCTAGATAGGTATTTTTATGGTATATTTGTTTGAAAGGCATGTGTGCATTGTGCAACTTTAAATGCCAAAAATAAACAATTTCAAATGGAACAAGATTTTGAAAATGGTAATCTGGAAAACCAGATTAGACCATTTTCGAAATCGAAATACCCCCCCATGTGGGGGGCTGCTCTCCCCACACCCCCCTACTTTAATATACAAACTCTGAGATTGCACTACAGTGAGGGAAAGGGTTCATTTCCCGACCCCGCTATAGTGAGATCTGCACCTGAAATGCTGACTTCCCATGAATGAATGCCAATGTGCATTCGCTCATTGGAAGACAAACCATTGTCACTCGGCATTTCAAACATCTGGAGATTGTACTTTTGCATTTTGGTGAATCGTACAACCTCCTTTCAAACAAATGAATATATACCATTTTTATACCCCGAGAAGACTTTAAAGAATGTTTCCTCAGGTAGACAGCAAATTATGGAGGTGTATTGGGGCAGAAACAGGTAACTGGGAACATATTTTTTGTGACTGTAATGAATTGTTAGATTTTAAACATTCCCTGCAGACTGTTGTGTCAGAGATGCTGAGTGAGCAAGTTGGAGTGACTAGGGAAATTATTTTTTGAGCTATGATACTAACGGAATTGTCTAGACATAGTAAGGCATTGCTAAGTCTAATTATGATGGCTGCCAAAAAAACAATTACTAGAAAATGGATATCAGTCTAAACCAACTCTAGTAGAAGTAGTGAAGATAGTAACAGAGTTAAAACAGCTAGTACTTGGATCTTTAGAAAAGGGCAGGAACAAATTATAGAGGAGACATTGGAACTATGGGCTGAATATGTGCAGAGGAGGAACGAGGTTTAAAAAGGTTAGAATTTGAATGAGCTATGTAATGGTTAACTAACAATGACTGGATATGTTAAAAGGGGTTCACCTCAGAATTTCGAAAAAACAAAATCTCGAGATTCAGAATATCTAACTCCAAACCTCGAGATCTTGGAATCTCAAAATTCTGAACCCCCCCACAAAAAAAGCAGTCAACACAATACAAAACATGTTTTTGCAGGAGGGTGAACCCCCCTGCACCCCCCACACACCCCGCTACTTAAATATACCAACTCTGAGATCGCACTACAGCAAGGAAAAGGGAAATTTCCCATTCCACGTTGTATGCTGATCACTGTTCAGGGTTTCGAAGTTTTAAAACTTCAATCATATTGTCTTCGATCATATGAATTTCTAAGTTTTAAGCTTCGAAATTCTGAAGGGGACCCATTAAAAGTGATGTATAATGTTTGCAGCTACAGTTGTGTCGCACAGTTTGGAATGTATAATGTTTACAACTGAGATTGTGTTACTATGGTTTATTGTCATTTATGTAAATGTACCATGGTCTATGTCCAACATGATAATTTAATAAAAATGTCTCTTGTTTAAAAAACACTCTACCAATGCTGGTCTTTCACTTAAGATCCCCCTATTTCTTTTTCTGTGCCTGTACTCTTGATATCAGTCCTTGATAGGTAAGGCAATCTCTAGCCTGTAGTTCAAATAAAATCGTGGCTTCCTCTTATTCTATTCTAATTATTTCCTCCCAATACCATGGTTCTTTTGGCAGTTTTCTCCAATAGGTTTCAGCCTCCCTTTCCTATTGTCTGTTCCCCTAATTGCAGTCATCCCTATCAGCAGAATCTCCTTTCCCTATTCCCATGTTGGCTTAGTTCTTAGAATTCTTTCTGCTACTTTATGAATATAATAGTCTGTATGGTTATTGTTATTCTCCTTAAGGGATCTGCATCTAAAATCCCAGTCTTTCCTTGTTTCTTGAGCCCCCCCCCCGTTTCATCATCATCCCTTTCCACTTTGAATTATAGGTTTCTGCTTGTGCTGTGTATAGGAGCCATAACCGTATAGCTCTGAAATACCCCTTCAAATCGGATAATCCCAAACAGCCTTGATCTCTTGATAGAGTCATTTTATCCCATGACTCTTGCAGTATTCCCTTGCCATATAAAATCCTTCAGCTGTTTATTAACTGCTAGCCACATCTTTTCCTGTGGTTGATAAAAATATGCCTGGCCTGTATGTATATAAAAGTAAAGGGATTAAAAACATTTTAACTGCTTATATCTTGCGATTCATATCCATTGAACAGGGCTTCCAGTTTCTCAGTTTTTATGTTATCTTTTGTTTAGTCTCTTTCCACATATCCTTAGCTGCCACATCTCAATGCTTTTTAAACATTACTCCTAAGTATCGTATCATGTCCCCATAAATATGGATATTGCTGAACCAATATGTGCCAATATGAACCAATTTTGTTTTAGTTTCATTCATTTTGTATCCTGAAAAGATTTGAAATTGCCTCAAAATGTTCCACAACATTTAAATGTCCTTTTCTGGTTTTATCAAGTATAAATAATATCTACAAATAGAGAAAACTTTTCTTGAATACCATACCATTTATATGCTTGAATTTCTGAGTCCCTTATTTGATTCTAAATATAATGCAAATAACAAAGGGAACAGAGGACACCCCTGCCTGGTTCCTCTGCTCAAGCAGAAGATACTGGAGAGGAACCTGCCCACTTTAATTTTTTCCTCTGATCCCTCATATATCCTCCTAATCAACCTTATAATTTTATCAGGGAATGCAAATGCTTCTATTGCCCTGCTCACAAACTCCATCCTTACTCTGTTGAATGATTTCTCTGCATCAAGACCCACCAATAACAGCGGTATTTTCTTGTATTCTGCATCTCTCTGTATCATCAGTGTTCTGTTTATGTTGTCACAAGTTTGCCTCTCCTCTAGAAAACCACATTGATCCATATCTGTCAATTTTGGCATTACCTTTGCCATTCTTTTAGCCATTGTAGACATAAACATTTTATAGCAATGGTTTCATTTTGGAATGGCCCTGTATGAAGCTGGATCTGATGGGTCTTAACCCTTTATTAGGTATTACAGCCACCACCACATTCTCCCAGGATGTTGGTGCTTCTCCTCTTCTTAAAATACTGTTAAACAAAACCTTCCAGATCTTTATCAGCTTTTTTCACTCCTAGATTCCAAAGTTCCACAGGAATACCATCTATACCTGGCAATTTTTCTGTGGATTGGTTTCCATCACCAGGAAGTGTATCTTCTACCATATATGGGCAATACTTTTTCAGAAACAACTAAGGCTACAGTAACAATGTATCACTAACACTAAGTTTTCACCTTCTACTTTTTGTAAACAATTCTGGGCACAATCAAAGAATAACTCATCAGGTATTGTAATCACACACACTGTATCCTGTTATAAAAAAAAATCTGTAAAAAATACCAAACAAATCAGGTTACGTGACATGCCTTCACTATACTTAACATAATTTCTAGAAAACTTGCAAGACCTGGCACTCTTTAAATATGAAATGTAACTGAATATAGATGAGAAAAAAGAACATCATTCTAAAAAAATGATGTATGCAACTAATCATAATGGCAGAAGCTGACAGTAAAATAACCAAAAGTAGTTTCAGCAGTCTGCTATCTCAAAGACTATGGTAAACTGGCAATCAAGTTGCTGGCTCAGTTCTCCCATAATGCAGCAGCTAATGTTAAGTGTCCAAAGAAAAAGTACTCCATACTGAGTTTATAACTACTATACCATTTTTGCACTGGCCATCTATCATAGCCACTGTAAAAATAAAATAATGGATAGAAAAAGTACAGTTGTGAAAAATCTTACCATAACAACTGATGTCCTTCCCTTCACTGTTGCAGTATTCCTTACAGTAGGGATCCCCTGTCTAGGGCAGCCCAACATCTGGCCAATATACCAAATCCTTAGGCTGTAATAGGGGCATTGTATGTCACACATATGCTCCCCGCTCAAGCAGTAGGACATAAAGGTGATGTAAGGATGTATCAGCCTCAGAAGTGAAAAGCCCCAGGAGGAACAACAGTCCAAGGAGAAAAGAGGAACATGTGCATCCAGAAGGAGAAATAAACAAGGGGAGGAGGGGAGGGATTGAATACTGCAACAGTGAAAAGAAGAAGATCTATTTGTAAAAGTATCCACAGACGTCCAAGTAGCTACCTCAAAGATGGAGCTGGTATCCATTACTTTGAAAAAAGCACCAGAAGGACCCACAGCCCTGGTAGAATCTGTCTTAACAGAAGAAAAAAGGCTTATCTCATGAAAAGAGTAATAAACGAAATGGCCTTAGATATCCATGAAGAAATAGTTTGCTTAGAAACAGCCAACCCCCAAGACCTAGGATGAAAGCAAACAAAATGTTGCTCAGATTAATGAATGGCTTTAGTTTTATCCAAATAATATCTGAGTTGTCTGTGCAAATCCTAGGTGTGAACAACAGTCTCTCTAGCAGATTGCGGAAAAGGTTATAAAGTGGGCAAATGAATAGGCTGATTAACAGACAACTCATTAAACACTGTGGGCATAAAAGAAGGATTAATATGAAGAGACATCCTGTCTTTATGAAAAACTAAAAAAGGAGGAACAGCAACAAGGGCATGCAGCTCAGACACCCATCTGGCTGAAGTTAGGGCCAAAAGAAGGACAGTTTTCCAAGAACAATGCTGTAAATAAGCTAAAGCTGCAGGCTCAAAAGGAGCCTGAGTCACTTTTTCCAAGACAAAATTAAGGTCCCAGGAAAGAGGAATAGGCTTCCTGGGGGACCTAATATCTACTAAACTATAAACTGTAGTGTGTGTGTGTGTGTGTGTGTGTGTGTGTGTGTGTGTGTGTGTGTGTGTGTGTGTGTGTTGTGCGTTGTGCGTGTGTGTGTGTGTGTGTGTGTGTGTGTGTGTGTGTGTGTGTGTGTGTGTGTGTGTGTGTGTGTGTATATATATATATATATATATATATATATATATATATATATATATATGTGTGTGTGTGTGTGTGTGTGTGTGTGTGTGTGTGTGTGTGTGTGGAGAACAGTAACCCCTTTGCACAAAGGGGGTCCATTAACTGACCCTGGGAACTTTAGACCAAAAAGCTTTACCAGCCTTATCTGCAATGCCATGAAAATAATCATCATGGACCTTCTCGACAAAAACATAGGTGACCTTCAAATTCATGACCTGACTCAGTTTGGCTTCGTTAAAGGTAGATCATATTTATTAAACCTGGTGGACTTCTTCTAGAATGTTACCAAAGACCTGGATGAAGTCAAAAAAGTACATACCACCTTTTCTGACTTAGGTTCATAGGTAGGTACTAGGCTATCTGCACGAGGGCATTTATAAGCCTAGCCAGAGTGTGTCGGCTTTCGCCGCCCCATTGATAAATTAACTGATCCTCTGTCAAACAGATGGTTTACTCAAGGCCTTTGACACAATCCCCCACTCAGATATCATTGGGAAACTCTCTCAGCTGGGGATTAGGCCCCAAAAGTTGTTGGATCAGTTCGACTGGAAAACAAGAAGAATATTTCATGCTCATCAAATGATTTATAAAAATAAGTGTATACCAAGACTATATAGGTCTATATTACCAAATCGAAAGTTTAAATAATCGACAATGAAAACATTGACCAATATACATCAAACTATAATAACTTTGAAACACGTAAATACCAAAAAGAAAAACATCCAACTATCATAGTTGGCCAAACTCTCCTTCACTTGCGTATTACATCACATCATTGGTAACGACATGGTCGCAAATGATAAAGAAATATAATTGCAAAGATATGGTACGTCTTAAAATAAATATGAAAAACTTATAGAAGAACAGTTTATGTATTTAGTAGTGCAATACTGGAACATTTAATATTATATATGCAGAATTATATGCCATAGTTATCTGTTAACATCATACACACACACACACAGTATAAACGTCAACTTTCCTAAGGCATAGTTGTGCCTTTGACATTTTGTCATCTGTTGCAATGGCTAGCACATCACAAGTAGGGTCTGTATCACATAGTCAAACTGTCTTAATTTCGACTATAGAAATATTGAACTCAGAAGTTCGAAAACTGAAAACTTCGAACACTCAGAACAGCGATTTTTTTTCCCAGGGAAAAATATCGCTATTTCGGTACAAAACACGGAAACACACAAACACTACATACTGTTCCTAATGTGGGGGACCTTGCCCCCCCACACCCCCCAATGTGGGGGGGCTGTGCACCCCACACACCCCCTACTTAAATATACCAACTCCAAGATCGTACCACAGTGGAGGAAATAGCAAAGCCGCGGAAACAGCCCACCAGATTCTTTCCCTGGGAAAGAATTTGATGTTCCATGGCTTCGCTATTTTTAGACTTCAAACTTCCCAGTTTGAAGTTTCAGTGTTCGGACATTTGTGCATTCTGACTTATGATATACACCCCGCAAGTAGCTCCTGCTGTTTTAGGTAATTACTATAAAACAGTTAATGTCCCAAAATAATAGGAAAATGTTCAATTTAGATGGTTACCTATTTAATCTAGAGAAAACAATGAAAGACAAATGTTACTGGTGCTGTAGGTTTAAACAGTAACTAAAGTGTAAAGGGAGAGCAATCACTGTAAGAAAGGCAGATGGGGAGATGCTTGTAAAGTCACTGTCACACCATCACCTGTCAGATGCCACTCAGATGGAAGTTAGGTGTTAGTTTGTTTACTTTACTTGTTCACTAGCAACCCAGGCATGCAAAGTTGGTCAGCTATGGAAATTCGATATTTTGAACTTCGAGTTTTAGGTGTTTCGGGTTATTTAGCATTCAGTGTATATTTGTC
>NC_056735.1:1209554162-1209559162 GCF_019279795.1 Protopterus annectens
TCATAAAATTCTGTTTTTTTGCCAAATTAGTAGCAAACTAATGCAAAACCTGTTATTCTGTCAACTTTCTAAGTTTGTAAGATCACAATTTAAAAATGTCTCTGTTTCTTGCTCTAAGATGCTGAGATGAGGTACATAAGATTCCTTCTCTGCTTTACAACTACTCTGTACAATAATAATTTAGTTTTTAGAGCCATCACTCGTGGTTCATTTCTACAGTAACCAATAACTACAATGAATGATCATTGTAAGTAAACTGCTACTGTCCATGGCTGTTGTTCCCCTTTATTTTAGGCATTGTCTGGATTTCTTGCTCTAAGAGACAGAGATGTACCGTAAGGTTCTTCCCTTGCTTTGCAGCTACTCAGTAAATTAATAGTTTAGTTTTTAGAGCAATTGTTCATTGTGGTTGGTTTCTATCATAACCATAATGAACAATCGTTGTAAAAAGTAAACTTTTACTGTCCAGAACAGTTGTTCCCCTTTATTTTAGGCATTGTCCAGATTTGTTGCTGTAAGAGGCTGAGAGGTACGGTAAGTAATAGTACGGTAATGATGAAAATAAAATGTGACAACATGTGACTATTAAGTTGCTGTGCTGTACTACATAAAATAGTTTCTAATTATCTGGAGAAATTATTTGATAGACAAAACAATGAAGGAATATACTGAGGGACCTGTTAAATTACCTGTTGCTGCAGCCTATAACTGTGAAGTTTCACAATTAAATGGCGATTTCACTGCCTAGCTCTCTTATATTTGTCCATCAGAGTGAGCCTATTCTATTATTGTGTCTTTTGCAGGGTAATCCTTCATAAAGTCCCTCAACCATTCTTACACATAATTGGTAAGGTCGGGGTCTTATGATCCTTCCTTCAGACTCACTGTACTTAAACTGACTCTTTGAGACCCGTCTTCCAGGATGTCCTTCTTCTCTGGCAATACCTTATTACCTTATGCATGTAGAACTTTTAATTTTGCTAATGCACCACAACCTCCAACTTGGTCACACTACTTTGATGATTTGCTGCTTCACCATGGGGTCTCTCTCCATCAAAATGCACCATGTCCACCTCTTAGCATAAGGCCCCAGTATCATTAGTGATTGAGTTTAACGTGCTCAATATTAACTCACACTTTCCTCCATTATGCCTCACAAAACTTCTCAATAACCACAAGTCAAGCTGAAACTCACTTTTACATAAAAACAAACTTTAAATGTTTTGTGTGGTAAAGAGGTCACTAGTTTAAGCTGCACATGCTATGCAGGTATCACAGTGCTCCCTAATAACATCAAGAGGTATGTCTGAGGATAGGAAAGAGCATGGAAAGGGGAATGTCTTGTCTTTAGACTGAAACAAGCCATTTTATAACATACACCAAAGGTCATGGGAATGATTAGAAATATTAGATATGGAAGTCACTTTTTAGCCAACAATGAGAATTTATAGGGTACATTGGGAAGAGTTTTCTTGTATAGATGATTAGCATCAGTTTTAGAGTTCATGGAAATTTGAAATCTGTTGCTGGCTTGCACCTGTTGCCCCTGGGATTTTGGATACTGGCTAAGGCTCTTGCTGCCCCTATAGTGCCTTTTTTGGGCAACGTTTAAATAACAAATTCACCACCGTAACAGGAACAGGCAAGCAAAAACTGTGGGTAATGCTACTCAATGCTAGAAGTCTAAATCTCAAAATGCACTCACTCGAGGCACTCCTTAAAATGGAGAACATTGATATCTGTGCAGTGACTGAGACCTGGTTCAAGGCTCCAGAGAGCACCCCTGCACTATCAGGCTATAACTCAAACCACACTTTTCGGCCATCTAACCTGGACCGAAACACCAAAGGCGGAGGTGTGTCCATATTCATTAAAGATATCCACACCTCCAGGCTAGTTGCTCAGCATAATGCATCCGAGGTTAACCAAGTGAACTAACTCTGGGCAAAACTGCAGTCCAAATTGTAGCTTGCTACAGATCCATCACCAAGCCCCAGGATTCCCACTCCTCTTTTCTTGATGTACTGGAAAATATTAGGGATCAACCAAACACCCTAATAATGGGCGACTTCAACTACCCCACCATTAACTGGGAAAACTACTCATGTATCAACTCCTTAGCTCAACGCTTTCTGAAATTCATAAACTCCAGTGCCCTGGATCACCTTATTCACACCCCCACCAGGGGCAACAATATCCTAGACCTAGTCATTACCAACATGAGTGACCGGTGTTTCACACCTGAAGTCAACTCTTCATTGGTCCAATCAGACCATAAGCTAATCACCCTTGATATCCACATCCCGCTCCACCCCCCATTAAGGAAACCATGGTAAAATATTTCTCCAGAGCCAACTTCATGCTTCTTAAGACAGAAGTGGTGAACTTCATGACACCCATGCAGATGGACAATACAGTTACAACTGCTGAATCCTACACAAATGCACTCTATAAACACTTACACGAGTGCATGGATCATGCTATCCCAAACAGAACCAAGACACTATCCTCAAAAAAAGGAAGCCAATCTGGTGGTCCCCTGCCATAAACAAACTGTACAACAGAAGGAAGAAACTGTTGCAAAAGGGAGTAAAATCCCATGAGTGGAGGAGCTCCCTGGTCAGCCTCAGTGAGAAGCTAAGATCCCTTATAAGATCCTCCAAAGCTAGTTACAAAAACAAAATTTCCACTAATTCTAAGGACAACCACTAAGCATACTATAGCTATGTCAAGAATCTTGATGGCAACACCCAGATCTGCTCTGAGTTACAGCACAACAGCACGAAAATTACAGAACCAACTGATATTGCCAACATCCTGGCAGATAGGTTCAGTGCTAACTTTACCCCCCTCACCCCCTAAAGGGCCCATATCTATACAGGAAGAATGCAGAGTCCCTGTAATCACAACTACACAGGTAAAAGCTGCACTCTCTTAAGCCAAAAACACAGCATCCATGGGACCGGACAACATCCCAAGCTGCATTTTACATGAACTTTAAAACAAACTGGCTCCCCACTTAAGCACCATGTTCAGTAATAGCCTCGCATCAGGCTTTGTGCCCACTGAATGGTGCACAGCAACAGTTATCCCACTCTACAAAGGGGGAGCCACCACTGATCCCGGGAACTATCGACCTATTAGTCTGATAAGCCTGGTCTGCAAGGCCATGGAACATATCATCATGGAACTCATAAACAAAGACATTGGTAACCTCCAAACTCTGGACCCCACCCAGTTTGCATTTGTGAAAGGCAGATCATGCCTCCTGAACCTGATCAACTTCTTTGAGACAGTCACCAAAGCCGTAGATGAGGGTAAGTTGATTCACACAGCCTATCTTGACCTCGCCAAGGCTTTCAACACCATCCCCCATTCTGGAATTATAGTTAAACTTACTAAACTAGGTATAAATCCCTACCTCACAAGAAGGGTTGCCAATTGGCTCACTGACAGAACCCACACTGTAAAAGTTGCAGACTCCAAATCTGACCTCAAAGCAGTGACAAGTGGAGTACCACAGGGTTCCGTCCTGGGACCTGTCCTGTTTGGTATCTACTTCTCTGAAGTACAGGCTAACACAGAAGGCCTCTGGCTAACAAAGTTCGCAGATGACTGCAAACTAGGACCCATAGTCATGTCCCCAAATGATGTAGACATCATACAGAAGGGCCTCCCTGAGACAGATGCCTGGTGTCAGTCAGAGGCATGGCCTCAAGCTCAATGCCAAAAAGTGCAGTGTCATCCCCTTTGGTAAAAACTCTGTACCCATGAACTACCACATAGGCAGCAATCTACTTAACACCGAATGCGTGATAAGAGACCTTGGGACCCAGGTGGACAGTAGTCTCTGCTTTGATAGTCACATTGCCACAGTAGTCAGGAAGTCCTTCTACATGGCACACCTCATCATAAAAGGGTTCTCATCCAGGAAAAAAAGAGGTCATTGTTCCCCTCTACTCAACACTCATTAGACCCATTATAGAGTACAACACCCCTTTTGGAATGTACCTCACAAGACATCTGCAGCAGCTGGAAAGGCCACAGAAATACCTCACAAAGAGGATTACTGGCCTCAAACAAATGCCCTACACTGACCGCCTCAAAAAATTCCAGCTTTACTCCGTAGCATATTGCCTACTCCTAGGTGATCTCTGCCTAACATATAAAGCTATGTCAAACCCAGAACTGTTGGACATGCTACACCTAAAGAAATCCCAATCCCTCCGAGCTACACACTCTAGGGACCTAAATCTTGTCACCACAATAAACAGATCCCTATCCCAGAGACTTCCCATACTCTGGAACAGGCTACCCATCTATGTCAAGCAAAATTCTTCATTAGCACTCTTCAAGAAAAATCTTGATGAGTGGATGGAAAATTGGAAATACACCCTGGGGATCACTTCTGTGTCTCTGCTCGACAGGGGGCACAGGAAAATAACTTTCTTGGGTGGCATAATCCAGGGAACCTTGTTGGCTAGGCTTATGTAGGCCTTTGGGCCAAAAGCCTAGTACCTACCTATGAATCTATGAACCTATAAAAGTACAGTAATGGAATCTTTAGAAGAGGGTAGGAGCAAACTACAAAGATAAAATGGAAATTATGGGAGCAATACATTCAGAAAAAATGTTTTGGAAAATGGATGAGTTTTAAGAGACGGCAGGAATTGAACAATTTATGTAATGTTGTTTTGATCGTATGGTATAGAGCAATATAAGTGATGTATAATGTTTGTAAATGTGAACTTATTAATATGATTTGATTACTTTTATATAAATGTAAGTTGTTCTATGTCACAAGGGATAATTTAATAAAGCTGTTTAAAAACTACATTTATTTAGAAAATGTTAGCTATATAACAATAATTATGTTACTATACGTGTCTGTGGCATGGAAAAATGAATAGGAATTTGGAGATCTTAGGAGAAAAATTTAGCATGCGTGACAAGATATCAGATTGAATTAACAAACAGTATGTCAGGATGTCTAACAAAAC
>NC_056735.1:1209564162-1209586662 GCF_019279795.1 Protopterus annectens
GAACAATGTCATATTCTATAATGTAATGATTTTGAACAATTAGCTCTGTTCGAAGTATGAGAACACGCACAGCTGCAGAAGAAAGAGAAAAAAAAACAAACAAAGAACTGTTGGAGAAATGAACTGCAATCTATACTTGCTTTGTGCTCAAATTAGCCATAGTACCTTGAATGGTAACATTGCATATATCTAACCGGTGGTAGCCAAGGCCACGTTGTTTTTCTTGGGAAGTTTCTTGCAAAAATTGATAGTACAAGCAAAAATTTACTAAAACAACTACTACTTAATGATGATGTTAAAACTTGTGATTTGCTAGGCAATGTCTTATTAGAAAATGTATAAAAATGTTTGCATTTCCTGATTCTAGCCAGACAAACTCTGTATTAGCACGTTTTTGTCTCCTTGCTGCAAGATTAAAGTGCCTTAACTTGAACCTACCATGTATTGATCATTTTTAAAGTATATTTTTCCTTTGACAGATTGGTCCTTCGGACCGGAAACATCTCTCGCTCTAGCTCAGGTCAGATGGGCCTGGTGGCATGAAACCGTACGGGGAAGAAGCCACATCGGTTCTTCTGCTTTGAAAGACCTCCGACTGAACTGTCGTTCAAAAGAGGCCAGCCACTGTTTCTGATCTGCGATTGGAGGATGAGTCAACGTTCCGGTGGGATCAAAACACGGAGGCTCAGGTAAGGAGGAATTTACCTTTTTCTGTTTTAGATCAGGGACTTGTTACAGTATTTTTGTTTTTGTCAGGGAGATTTGCAAGTGCAGATCAGGGGCAAAAAAGATTGCTGTCTTGTCATAGATCAGGGAAACAGAATAGGTAGGCAGTTATTCTAGATAAACTGTGAAAAAGTGTAAGTCGTGGTACCACGTGATAAAAAGGGTTACGTAACAATTTCTAACTTAGCTAAGGCAACATGGGAAATCAGTGCACAAAAAGTTCCCGAGACCTGCCCTTAACCAAAGACACGAAATATATGCAATTACAGCGTGCCGACAATGTTAGGTATTATACAAAATGGGTTAATAAATACAAATTTGATGGTAATTTAGATAAACCTTCACTTACTAAACTTGTTAGACAACTTAAAACAGACACGAAAGGTCAGCTGAAAAAGCAACGTCAATTAGGAGTCCCTCAGGCACACAGGTGGCTTAAGGAAGCAAACCGAAGGGAACAAAAGATTAAAAATTCAAAAGCAATGTTTTTAGATAAAGAAGACAATAACTTGGTAATAGCAACGGCACCTCTGCCCCCTCCACTTCCCTTACCAGAATATGAAGCGAGTGGACAAGCTGATCCACCTCTGCTATATCCAGCTGTTCCTGCAAAACCAAAACCGTTTGTCAGAGATCCTATCGAGACCAGGTCTCGAACACGCAACTTAAGAGGGGATATTGAATTGTATGAAATAAATCACAAGCTATGAGTGAAGAAGAGATATGTCCACTCATAAAAGTACCAAATCCACAGGCAGGACAGGCAGGACAGGACCCAACTCTTCTAATATATAGATTGTGGACACTGGAAGACATCCGGAAAGCCACAAATGGAATTCCCCATCCAAAAGTTAATTTTAGAAAATTCTTAGAAGACTTACAGGGCATGAGGTTAAGTTACCATTTGAATGGAGAGGAAGTAAAGAAAGTAGTCAGACAAATCGTAGGTCCAGATTGGCACATGATCAGTGGCAACTGGAATCCCCGTGATGCAGAGCTTAGACCACTCCCACGTAGTAACGCAGAACTGGATAACAGAGTGAAAGGTCTGACGGACCGAATCTCTGAGAAATGGAAGCCTAGGGCTAATTGGACTTGCATTAATCAATGCATACAACAAGAAGGTGAAACTGTTGATAGATATTATGCCAGATTATTAGAGTGTTTTAATAACCATTGTGGGATGCAGGTACCCGAAGACCAAACACATGATTCCCCATATGAGCAGCAGCTAAAGAATGCATTTTTGAAAGGCAGTATTGCACCCATTAGCAGCTTTATTACAAAGCACATGGTAGATCATCGTACAAGTAGATTACAGTCATTACTTGAATATGCAAGACATGCTGAAAGGCATTTTAATAGTAAAAAGAAAAAGAAAAACTCAGGTATTTGCAGTAGAAGACAGATCAGAAGTCTTTGTAGTAAAAACTGGGAAGAAGGGTAAGAAAAATACCAGGGAAACAAACAATCTGATAAACGATCAGAGGACTTTGAAGAGAGAAAGAAAAGGGGTGAATGTTTTAAATGCGGGAAAAAGGGACATTTAGCAAGGGATTGCAGGCAAAATAAAAAGGTAACCACGGAAGACAAGGAGGGTGAGGACTGACTATATGATAGTCAAGATTCACTGGAAAGGAATAAACAAGAAAAGACAAGTGCAAATGTGATAGAAGGGGTAGAGGATGTGATAGGAGAAACAGAGGATGTGCATGAAATCACAGATAATGAAGAAAATGAAATTTTAGACTTAGCATTATTGAGCCTAGAGCTCTACTTAGCAGACACAAAACTGGAAGTTACACTCCTGGTAGAGGGGAGGGAAGTTAAATTCCTGTGTGACTCAGGGGCTTCACGGACCCTGATACATCCTTCCAAACTACCAGAAAATTCAGAATAACTTGACTACATATTAGTGAAAGCAGCTAATGGACAGCTGTATCGGGAGCTACTCTCTCACAACATAGCGATAACTGACCCTGTTTCAGGGATGACCCAGAAAAGCAAAATTGTTGTTTCTGCAAAATGTCCAGTGAATCTTTTGGGCAGAGACCTAATGCAGATATTTGGCATAGCAGTAGTTCCAACTATGCAGGGTATGGAAGCACAGCAACAAATGGATACTTTTATAGTGCGACCAGAGGGTGAAACATTTTATTGGTACAGCCAGGACTTAGTTACGACTGGTCCAGGGGCAGTAACCGAAGAACTGATGAATGTAGCCATCAGTAAATCCCCCTCCCTTGACACTGATAAACAGCATTTGTTGCATTGCACTCTATATTACTGTAACAGACCAGGACCTGATAAAGAATATGAGCAAGAACTGTTTAGAAACCATGCTAACAGATTAGTATTACGAAATTTGTACTGGGACACAGAAGGAAACAGTGTAGTGAGCTGTTCATTGCCCCAGGAATTCCTAGCACTTTACAAATCTAATCGATTACCACATGTGAGTTTAACTAAATATAGAAGAATGAAGTGGACAGACCTAGGAGAAAAAGTCACAAGGTGGGAAAAGCAGACAGAGTTAGAACTTTCCGAACAGGGAGTACAAAAGCAGAAACTGAATTGGATAACACAGACACACCTAGCTGTACACTCGCAGGTAAGTGAGGACAGCTGAGTAGCACTCTTACTAGAGGAAGAGGAAAAAGCCTTACGAGACATACCAGAGACTCTCTGGTCAACAGGGAAATCAGATGTAGGACTTATTCGTACAGCAGGACCAGTTACTATCACACCAAAATCAGCATTTAGACCTCAAAAGAGACAGTATCCCTTGAGAAAGGATGCAGAAATAGGAAACAAACCTATAATAGCAGCCTTACTTAAGGAAGGAGTACTAATAGAGTCTCCTGATTGACCATGTAATACACCCTTATTTCCTGTTAGGAAAGCAAACTGAGAATGGTGTATGGTCCAAGATTTACAAGCTGTAAATGACGCGGTTATACCCAGGGCACCTACGGTGCCAGATCCACACACCTTATTAAATGATTTGAAACCTCAACAAAAGTATTTTTCTGTGGTAGATATTAACAATGCATTTTTCTCAATACTGATACACCCTGACAGCCAACATTGGTTTGCATTTACATTTCAGGGGAAAAGGTATACATATACGTGACTACCACAGGGATATTGTGAAAGTCCAACAATATTCGCACAAGAAATGGCAAGTAACCTGGTGGGATTTATCCCACCGAAAGGCAGTCAGATTTTACTTTATGTAGATGACATTCTGCTGGCAGCCCCCACCCAGCAAGAATGCAGAGAGGATACCATAGCATTACTACAATTTTTAGCTACTCAAGGACACAAGGTAAACAAGAACAAACTGCAACTTTGGAAAAAACAGGTCAAATACCTGGGATATATAATATCCAAAGAAGGCAGAATATTAGATGAAGACAGAAAAACAGCAATATTACAAGCACCTAAACCAACTACCAAGAAGGAAATGATGTCCTTCCTGGGTACTACTAACTTTTGTCGGAGTTGGATTCCAAACTATGCCTTGGAATCTGCTCCACTGACCAACTTGATATTCAAAAAGCCTATGGCAGCACAAGATTTATTACAGTGGACACCAGAAGCAGAATCAGCTTTCTGCAAATTGAAACAACTGATAGCTTCTTCATTAGTTTTAGGATTACAGAATTATCATAAACGATTTTTCCAAACTGTAGATTGTAAGCAAGGTTATATGACATCAGTGTTAACACAAAAGCATGGGGACAAACAACGCCTCATAGCTTACTATTCATCACAGCTAAACCCAATGGCGCGATCCCTGCCCCACTGTGTACAAGCAGTAGTCGCAGCTGCAATGGCAGTGCAGGCTTCAGCCTCAGTAGTGTTATTCCACCCTCTCACATTGAGAGTGCCTCATGCAGTCACGATTATTTTACTGCAAGAAAAAGTAGCATATCTTTCTCCTGCTAGACATCTTTCCTGTATGACTATATTGTTGAGCCAACCTCATATGACAATTGAACGATGCACAACTTTGAATCCGTCAACCTTGCTCCCAACCCCTGCAGATGGCAAACCACACTGCTGCCTGCAGGAGATTGAGCAAAAGACACTACCTAGAAAAGATCTTACGGATGTTCCCTTGGATGATGCTGAGGTGACATACTATGTGGATGGCTCGTGTAGGAGGGGCCCTACAGGACAGAATCTAGTGGGGTATGCAGTAGTTTCTGATACTGAGATTTTAGAAACAAAGTCTTTACCACACAACTTATCTGCACAAGCAGCAGAACTGATTGCTTTAACAAGGGCATGTACCTTGGCAAAGGGAAAACGAGTGAACATTTTTACTGACAGCCAGTATGCTTTTTCTACTGTACATGTTTTTGCGCAGCAGTGGAAAAATAGAGGAATGATAACATCTACTGGTAAACCAATTAACCATGCACAATTTATTTTAGATTTGTTAGACTCTATTCAGTTACCTCAGAAAGTAGCTATTTGCAAATGCGTAGCTTATACCAAGCAACAGGATAGGATTTCAAAAGGTAATGCGAGGGCTGATACAGCTGCAAAACAAGCAGCTTCAGCTTCAGAAGTATTTCTTTTGAGTGAAGAATTACAACCATCTGAGATTTTAGACTTAGAAATGTTAAAAACAATGCAGACACTAACTAGAAATGTAGAAAAACAAAAGCGGATAAAACGAGGAGCAATCCTTGAGAAAGGACTGTACATCTCCAAAGAGAGGAAACCGATTTTGCCATCTAACTTGTTTAAATATGCAGCTTTGTTGAGCCATGGGCAGTGCCATGTCTCAACAGGGGGGATGGTACAGTTAGTGAATCAAGTGTTTACGACGTATGGATTTACAAACTACACAAAAAATTTTTGTGCAGCATGCCATGTTTGTAACAAGCATCATGCACAAGGGGTATTAAAACCTAAGCAAGGGAGTTTCCCTAAACCACCGTATCCGTTCCATACTATCTGTATGGATTTTATAGAGCTGAACAAATGTGAAAATAAGAAGTACTGCCTTGTCATTATAGATATGTTTTCCAAATGGGTGGAAGCTTTTCCAACAAAAAATCCAGATGCAGCTACTGTTGCAAAAGTCCTTGTTAAAGAAATTATTCCTAGATTTGGCATACCGGAAAAGATTTATAGTGACAATGGCACACACTTTGTAAATCAAACTATACAACAACTAAGCCATTATTTCGGGATTTCTCTGAAAAACCATTGCGCATACCACCCCCAATCTGCAGGATTAGTAGAGAGGCACAATGGGGTTTTGAAAACAAGCTTAGGAAATTGATTAGTGAGACACAAAAGAACTGGGTGCACTGTCTACCTCTGGCACTGTTGAGTATGAGAACTGTTCCAAATGTAAAAGGGTTAACTCCTTTTGAAATTCTGTTTGGGAGGGCATATTATACACCTCAGTGGAAACCTCTCATGCCTGCAGAGCAGGAGGCTGACAGTTCACTTGCAGAGTACATGAGGCGATTTTTGAATAACAAACGTTTGCAGTTAAATTCTGTTTCAGATAAAGAACAAACCAGACCATCGGAAGCAGCAATAGCCCCAGGCAAGTGGGTCTGGGTGAAGGTTGTGAAAAAAAAGAACTGGAGTTCTCCGAAGTGGGAAGGACCATACTAGGTACTACTGTCGACACCCACTGCAGTCAAGATCGCGGAGCGAGCGTCCTGGATTCATTTGACACACTGTAAATTGGTTAAGAACTTTGAACTGGACAAAAACCTTGTTACTGTTGTACAACAAGAACAAAATGACCAGGTATAGAGTAAACAGAGATGCAGAACAACCTCAGATAATTTGCATGATTATTCTGATAGCTATACTGATAACACTGATCTTTTTGCTGTGGCCTTTCCTTTTCCCAGCCACGAGTTGAACTGAACAAACGTGATGCATTACTCATAGACTGGCATCCAAACTTTAACACTTACCAAGCAATTAAATATGTGCATGCTGAGACTTTTAATGTTTCGAACTGCTGGATTTGCACAGCTATACCAACAGCATATGGGGGATTATTAATGACTGCTGTCCCCCTAGGGGTCAATGAGACCTGGGAAAACTTGATTTTTGATACTACACCTGTGAAATCAGAAGACAAAATAGCATTGTACCTACCTGTTACACAAAAAGGGATTGTATGTTTTTACAAGAATAACACTATTCGGGTGGGTTGGAGCAATTGCAATGTGACTGTTTCTTATAAATGTTATATTAAACCCAGTAAGACTAAAACTATTTGTGATACAAACTATGATGCATATTTTGAGAATCACGAATTTGAGAATTTGATAGTACAAGCAGAAATTTACAAAAACAACTACTACGTAATGATGATGTTAAAACTTGTGATTTGTTACTTTAGCTTGGTAGGCAATGTCTTATTAGAAAATGTATAAAAATGTTTGCATTTCCTGATTCTAGTCAGAAAAACTCTGTATTACCACGTTTTTGTCTCCTTGCTGCAAGATTAAAGTGCCTTAACCTGCACCTACCGTGTATTGATCATTTTTAAAGTATACTTTTCCTTTGACACTCCCAGTTTGCAGTCATCTACAAACTTCATTAGCCAAAGACCTTCTGTCTTAGCCTGTACTTCAGAGAAGTATATACCAAACAGGAGAGGACCCAGGACTGAACCTTGTGGTACTCCACTTGTCACTGGTCTGAAGTCGGATTTGGAGTCTGCTACTTTCACAGTGTGGGTTCTGTCCATGAGCCAGTTGGCAACCCATCTTGTGACATAGGGATTTATACTTAGTTTAGTGAGTTTATCTATAATTCCAGAGTGGGGGATGGTATCGAAAGCCTTGGCGAGATCTAGATAGTCTGTGTGAACTACCTTACCCTCATCTATGGCTTTGGTGACTGCTTCAAAGAAGTCTGTCAGGTTTAGGAGACATGATCTGCCTTTTACAAACCAGAACTGGGTGGGGTCCAGAGTTTGGAGATTGCCAATGTCTTTGTTTATGAGTTCCATGATGATACGTTCCATGGCCTTGCAGACCAGGCTCTTCTGGCTAATGGGGAGGTAGTTCCCGGGGTCCATCGTGGCTCCTCCTTTGTAGAGTGTGTTAACTGTTGCGGTGCACCATTCATTGGGCAGTTAGCCTGAGGTGAGGCTATGATTGAACATGGTACTTAGGTGGGGTGCCAGTTCATTCTGTGGTTCATGTAGAACACAGCCTGGGATATTGTCAGGTCCCATGGATACTGTGTTCTTGGCTTTGGAGAGTGTGTTTTTTACCTGTGCAGCCATGATTACAGGAACTTTGCATTCTTCTGGTATAGAAATGGGGTGAGGGGGGGGGGTAAAGTTAGCACTGAACCTATCTGCCAGGATGTTGGCAATATCAGTTGGTTCTGTATATTTAGTGCCATTGTGCTGTAACTCAGAGCAGATCTGAGTGTTGCCATTGAGATTCTTGACATAGCTATAGAATGCTCTGTGGTTGTCTTTAGAGTCTGGCAATTTTGTTTTCGTAGTTCGTAGTTCAGTGTAACGTACTTGTAGTTATCCTTGGCATTGCCTTTCTAATCTTTATAGTGAGTTCATAGGTCCATAGGTATATAATAGGCTAATGCCCAACAGGCCCATTATAGGTCTAGCCACACAGCCCAAACAAATTCCTTCCCCTTGTAACACATGCTTCTGAATTGAAGAGGTGTGTTAGTTAAGGAGGTTGCTAAAAAGTTATGTGGGAGTATGTTAGTTAGGGAATATTTACTGTTGGCCTGTCTCTATAGGAGACATGTGGGCCAGCCCCAAGATGAATTTATGATTTCCAATCCACTGGTCAATGTTACATTTGACTAGGGTTAGGGAAGGACTCTGCTTCATATGGATGGGGAGCCTATTCCAGAGCATGGAGATCCTCTGAGACACATATCTGTCTCACCATCATGTTCTGTTTATGATGCAAAATTTAAATCCCTGGATTTAATGTTTCTGGTGCTGTTCATTTTGTAGAGGTGCAAAAGTTCTGTCAGTGCTGATTTACAGTTACCTAATATACTAATCAGAGATCCTCTCTAAACAAGTTATAGGAGACAGAGTATAAAGACAGGGCTTGAGGGCTATCTGTATAAAAACAATGTGTTAATACTCTGGATTCTCTTGGCAAGGAACCTCTGTGGGTATTCCAGCTGTTATATATGCATAGCCAGAGACATGCCAAATAGGCATTTGTGTGATCACTGTCATTTCAGTTTCTAGATCAGTTTCATAAACCTAGAATATTCATTTCCAGACAGCTAATCTCAACTTGCAGTAATGTTCTGTATTGCAGCATGGTTTGTATTCATGCTAAAGTTAGGGTCAGTTTGGCAGCTTTCTTACTTTCCAAGTCTTATCACTGAACTCCAATCACAATGTAGGGACATCTTGACACTGAGAAGGTGGTAGTGTTTTACTTACTGCTGAACTTTGATATATCATTGGAGTGTTCCAGTAGATGAACAATTACTAAACATTTGTTCGACCAGAGTGTTTAATTGAAAGTGCTTTATTCCTTTTATATTCCTTCTCTACTTCTGCATATGCAGACCTTGCACACAGTGTGATTCTAAATGCAGAGGCATAGCTAGGGTGGTACAAAGGAGGCAATTTCCCTGAGTGCAAAGAGTAAGGGGATGTAAGGTGCAGATCCCGGTCAGTCTTCAGTGCATAATGGCATTTAGAAATAAATATATATATTGCAGCTGTTAGAACTCCGAGATGTAGCTAGCTAGTTTTGTGCCCAGTGCTGCTTCTCAAATTAGTGCCATTACAGAAAACATTCTTCTTGGGAATAAATGCTCATATGCACTGAACAGAAATTGTGATATTCCAGTTGTGCTTCTTAACACTTTGCGCCCAGGACAGCTGCCACCTTCAACTCACCATAGCTATACTACTGTCAGAACTGAAGCTTTGTAGACACATAACTCTGACAGAGAAATAATTTTCTGTATTATAATTCCAAAATCCATATGCATCTCTCTCATTCCATTTTATGTAATTCTGTGAGGCTTTTTGCTTATCTAAAATTTCTGTCAATAATTCAGCAGTACTTCTCTGATTGTCAAATTCCAGCAAAGAACATGATGTTGGCAACTTAGCTTTCAGATGCCTTCAAAGGCATATTTAGTACCTTCAAAGGAACCCTACTGTGAAAGTCCCCATCACAGAAAGACAATACATCTGTGTTGTAATTAGCAATTATGGGTATTGCAAGATGTAATGATGTGCTAATAGCTTGTGTTTTCTGTTATTTTTACATTTAAAGATCATCACCTGTGCATGCTCTCCATTTAGATAGTTTTACAGTAATCCATAGGTTCATAGGATCATAGGAGGTTATTAGGCTAATGGCCCTAGGGCCCTTACAAGCCTAGCCAAGAGTTTATCCCCAAAAAAGAAACCTCAGTCAGCACTTGTTGCCCCTGTCAATGAGGGACAAAGGTGGAACCCCTGGGACAAATTTGTGGTTTCCCATCTTCTCATCAAGGTTGCACTTGAAGGGGGCTACTCTGTTTGACATGTATGGGAAGTCTATTCCAGAGACAGGGCAGCCTCTGGGAGACTAAACTGTCTCTCCACCAGGTTTTGTTGATGCTGCATATTACATTTAGGCCTATTGAGCGGGTAATGTGTGAGGAGTTAGACTTACAGATATGGAGTATCTCTAATAGAGCAGGGCCTGATATTGCCTTGAAGGTGAGATACAGATCACCTCTGAGTGATCTGTATGGTACAGAGTAGAGCGATATTGATATGTCTGCATAGGACAGGTGTTGGAGGCCATGGAATTTCTTTGTAAGGTATTTCTGTGGCCTTTCCAATTGGTGCAGGTGGTTGGAGAGGTACATACCAAACGGGTAGTTATATTCAATTATAGGCCTAATGAGGGAGGAGTACAGAGAGATAATAAGCTGCTTTTTTCTGGATGCAATCCCTTTACTTATGAGATGAACCAAGTAAAAGGCTTTTCTGACCACTGCCACCACATAATAGTCAAATGTGAGATTGTTGTCAACCTGAGTACCCAGGTCTCTCACCACAGGTTGTAAGCTTAGGGGGATGGCATTGATGTTGTAATCAGTAGCGGCTGTGTTTTTGCTGAATGGTATGATAATACATTTTTTGTGTTTAACTTAAGGCGATGACTTTGGCAGTGGTGATTTGTTGCTGTGAGACCCTCTTGCAGTGCATTAACATCATTTGGGGAGTCAATGACAGCACCCAACTTTTATAAGCCTGGCTTCATCATTCTTAACTGTTAGTTGGAGCTCTTTAATCACTTGAAGCTCCAGTTAAAACAATCCTCTTTAGTGGTAGCAAGAATTGCTCAGTGGGTGTGAAATGAGATGAGAAGTTCCCATGGTGGGCAGCCCAGACTGCCCCAACAGAGTCCGCCAGTAGCAGGGGAAGCCACTAGTCCATGTACATGTCCAGGACCAAGAGTTAAATGTTTTAAATGCAACCACTGGGACCATGTAGCATATAAATGTCCACAGAGGCAAGGTGGCGAACAAAAGGTGGGAGAGCCAGTAAGTGGTGTAAGAATATGCTCAACAAGATATTAAGGTTGAATGTAACTTTGCTACAAATATGCAACATAAGTATAAAATAAAGCTTGCTTAAATGTAGAAATAGAGTTTAGTAATATGTGATTGGCATCTATACTAAATGACTGTGGCTTAAAAAATAAGGAACTTGCTTATGAGTATATTACACACACATCAAGAAAGCTGACTTCTTACAGACTTGACAAGAATGTAAAAAAAACAGGATATATCAGAAAAAAACCTAATCTGCTTTCTTTAACAGGACATGTGTTTATCCACAAGGGGTTTTTTTGAAAAATGTTTTTCTAAGAAAGTTTAAAAATATGCTTTTCTAAGAACGTTTATCCACAAGGTGTTTCCTTAAAAATATGCTTTTCTCCACTTGTCAGCATTTGCACAAGAACAGATGTGTCAGCATTTGCGTCATCAAGGCAGTATCTTTCCAAAACCAAGAGGGTGTGTGTTTAACTAAAAAAATATATAAAGTCTGTATTAAATCCAGTTATGTTAGGGGTATGGTAGGGACACATTTGTCCTGAGGTAAATGTTATATTTCTCACATCATCTGTACTATATGAGAAGTAAAGTAGAACATTTTCTGAAGCTGTAACAGAAGTATGTGTGGTTTATTGTAAAAGTTATTGGCTACTGCTCTTAAAGACATGTGCTGCAAAGTATATTCTCTCATCAGTGTATATTCTGCAAGTTTCTGTATGCAACAGACTGTGAAAGCAACTATAAACAGACTTTGGTTTCAGCAGAATCCAGCCAGCAAGACTGAGTGTCTTAAGAAGACTTCAAATCCATCACAGTAAGCATCAGAGTAACAGTGCAGTGTTTTGGAACCTTAAAATTAATTTTTCAAGTGGGAATGACAAAATGCCAACAGTAGGTTGTCTCGATACAACAAGAATACTAAACTACCACAAGAGGTTATATCCTATCTTAGTGAATGGGAAAGAGGCCATGGCTAACAGAGACACAGCCTCTGACCTAACCATTGTGAAGCCTGCAATGGTTACAGAGGAGCACTACTTGTTTCAGCAGTCTGCTCCAGTCACAGCTTTAGGAGGGACCCCATTCCATTCCAAATACCTTTGACTAGGGTTCACCTTGACTGGAAGGGTGGTAAAGGAAGAAAGCAAGTAGGTGTGTTTGCGGAAATCCCTGCAGATGTCCTGTTAGGAAATGATTTTGATAATGCAGTACTGTGCGTCCATGCAGTTACATGCAGTCAGGCTTGGAGACAAGCATGTGGGTCTGGTAGCCTGGAGGAGACACAGACAGACCGCACACTTGCAGCCAGGACTAGTGAGGTGGTTTCTTCAGAGAGGGAGCTACCCTGTAGCAGTGAGACTGAAGGTGAGTCACAGCTGCTTATGGGTACTGATGTTCCCTTAGAGAGAGTGACTGCTAGGGCAGAGTTGAGTAGTAGTACTCAGGATGACAGTGAGGTACCGCTGTCAGAGGATGCCAGACTTCCTGTGGAAGGGGAGCTAGGAAGGATTACAAAGAGTTGAGACAGGCTCAGCTCTCAGACCTTACATTACAAGGCCTGAGGCAGGTATCCAGTGAGGCACCTGATTCTCAAGGGAAGGGGGAATTTGTATACTGGGACAAAGGGTTACTGTACAGAGAGTGGACCCCTGAGGGAGGGCTAGAGGGTGAGAGAATACAGCAGTTGGTAATGCCCAGAGCCTACCATCTGGCACTTCTAGCCATAGCCCATGATATTTCCTTTGCAGGTCATATGGGCATAAAATGTACAAAAAGATGTATTATGCAGATCTTCTATTGGCCTGGAATTTCTAGAGATGTGACAGGGTACTGCAGGAGACAAAGTGAAAGCTCCTTTGATGCCTTTGCCTGTGATTGAGGAGCCATTTCAGATGGTCGTTATGGATATTGTGGGGCTTCTGAATATCCTAAGTTCCACAGGGAAAAAGTATATCCTAGTGGTAGTAGATTATGCTACCAGATACCCTGAGGCAGTGGCCCTCTCCTCCATTGAGGCAGAGAAGGTGGCAAATGCTGTGTTAGAGATTTTCAACAGGGTAGGTTTCCCAAAAGAAATACTGACTGACAGAGGTGCCAGTTTCATGTCAAACCTGCTAGCTTGGATGTGGAAGTACTGTGGGGTGAATTAACTGACTGACAGAGGTGCCAGTTTCATGTCAAACCTGCTAGCTTGGATGTGGAAGTACTGTGGGGTGAATTACCTAAAGACAACCCCTTACCATTCCCAGACTAATTGTCTTATTGAGAGGTTAAACTCTACACTCAAGACAATGCTACAGATATTTGCAAACCAGTTTAAGAGGGACTGGGACAAATATATGCCCCATCTGTTGTTTGCTTACAGAGAGGTTCCCCAGGAATCCACAGTTTTTTCACCCTTTGAGTTGCTGTATGGGCAAAGGGTGAGGGAACCTCTACAGTTGATTCAAGATGAGTGGGAGGGTGAGTGTGAATCCCACAAAGAGTCTGTTGTGGCATATGTCCTAAACTTCAGGACAAAGCTCAGGGAACTCATGGGCTTGGCCCAGGAGAACCTGGCAGAAGCCCAACAGCAGAAAAAAGTCTGGTGTGACAGGAATGCTCGAGCTAGAGTGTATGCTGTAGGTCTGCAAGTAATGGTTCTCATTCCTGTCAGACACAACAAGCTGCAGGCAGCCTAAGAGGGACCCTACAAGGTGGTAAGGAAGGTCAGTGATGTTAACTACATGGTAGAACTGCTAGGCAGAAGGCAAGGGCATAAACCGTACTATGTTAACATGAATAAACCTTACCATGATAGGGAAGCCCTTGTGCTAAGTATTTGCAGTACAAGGCAGAAGGAGTCTGAGGGGGTTCTGGTGACTGATCTCCTCAGTGAAGCTTGGACTGACACCTCAGTGGAAGGAGTAGCACTGTCCCAGCAGTTATCCCCTACCCAGGTTCGAGAAATCCGAGCAGTGTTACAGGAGTTTGGGGGCATGCTCACTGGCGGCACAATATAGTGGACTATGTATGCATTGGTTTGCAAAGTCCATTGAACATGTGGGAGAAACAGGCAAATGTAGGATTTGTAAAACAGAATTAGAAACAGTTGCACACCTTGTTGCTGGTTGTGACATATTAATGACAGAAAGACTGTATACTGAAATGTATAATTATGTGGCAAGACTGTTGCACTGGGGATTGTGCAAACATTATAATACCGAAGGAGCTGAAAAATACTGGAAACATGAGCCACAAAGCATCACAGAAAATGAAGTCTACATCACATGGGATCATCCATTACCAAGATGCATGGAAACCAGATATAGTGGTCCATGAAAAGAAGACAAAAGTAGCTTTGATCATTGAAATTGCTACACCCAGTGACTGCAGTGTCCTGCATACAGAGGGACACAAAGTCATAAAATATCAGGATTTGCAGGCAGAAACAAGAGCAATGTTGAAGAAAGATACTCAGAAAGTTCCAATAGTAGTAGGAGCAATGGGTCATATAAAAAAATAAACTACAATCATATTTAGATACACTACTAATACATGTAACTCCATATGAATTGCAGAAGGAGTCATTAGTAGGCACATTGAAGGTACTGCAAAGAGCAGTTCTGGCTGATATCAAAGATTGCAACAAAACTAATTTCATTAACTTTAATAATACTTTGATGTAGGAATGGGTCCACTCCCATTATGGTATTAGAAACCCAGCAGATTTTGAAGAAATTAAAAAAGGCATCCATGGATATTATTAGGGCCCGTTGCTACAGTATTTTTTAGATGTGGAGAGTATGGTGAGAATCTGTTCTTTAGTGATAGTTGGAAGAGAAATGGTAGAGGGTATTTGCTGGGGAGTACCTGATCATCTCAGAGCCATATGGATTCTGTCTTCTGCTTGTACGTTTTTGTTCTTGTTAACACATTTGAGTAAAGGTACTGTTCACTGCTATTTTGTCTTGGACTTTGGTATCTACTACAGCCAAGTAAATGTTTCTGTCAAGACTTTTCTCTCCATACTTACAGTTTGAGATGTATGCCTTCAGTTGTATCTGAAATGCCATGAATTCACAAGAAATTAATGTTTTTTGCATATATATTCATATTGACTATTCAGGCAGTTTTTTTCTAAGTAGAATTGGCCAGTAAAATTTTAAGTTACATTCCCACATACATATATAAGTAAACAGACAGACACATTTGATGTGAAATTGTGATTTTATTTATTTTACAAACTAAATTAACATGCGGACAGGATTCGTGTCAAGTCAGGATTGTATTTATTTGACTGTTTTACAACTAATGACATATCTAGGCATACATAGTTATTTGTGATATAATGCAACACTTGTATAACGAAACAGTGTAAATTGCAATTGTGAGCAAATGTGATACTTTGTTGCAAACACTTTGCTGATTACTCACTACAATGCAAGACGTCTGTAATTTATACTGTTTAAGAAACACCATTGCACCTAAAACTAAAAAATAAATAAAAATGTAGGCGTCCTTGTATATGTAACATAGCCACTCAAGTACGTCTTATTTACATTTACACATTTCACATACATGTACATAAATTATTTTTTTTTTTAGTCATGGGCAATACTGCCCTTCTACCTTGTAAATGTACCAGAACAGTCATTTCCATACAAGTGAAGAAGACGTTCTTAAAAAATTCAACAGTAGTGTTACTGTAATATAATTAGAGATTGAATTCCTTGTGTCAGCTATTCTTACATAGCATAAGTTACTATATCTCTCATGCCTGTATCATCTCCTAGACAGATTGCCTAAAGATTCTTTACTACTCTTTGATAACTCCAAACATTCCTAGAGGTAGTTGTGTCTGACTACTCGCTACTTAAGGTATCCACTTAAATATCAATGTGAAATGGCAAGGAAAGTTGAAATATTTAAATCGTTTGTAGTAACTTAAACTTTCACATCCAAGAATGCCATGATATATTTCCGCTGTGCTCTTTACAATTTACTCATGCTAATTTTATGCTAAAATGTCTACAGTATTATTCTGTACTCTAATTTGGGTCTAGTGTAACTTAACAATCCATCATTTCATCATTTCTGATTTCCTAGACTTTATTAACCTTTTTTTTACAGCCTATAGTTTTAAAAAGTGATAATTAACCAATTTGCTGATATGATCAGAAAAAAAAATCTCAAAGCTGGATCTGCCCATATTTATTTATTTATTTTATTTTATTTTATTTTACGTTTCTTGACCGGGCTAGTCTAACTGGATATATGTCCATTTTCAGTAGAGGACCGGCGGGGAGATAATCTCCATGAAAACAAAATTCATAATACAATGCACATTGCAGGTACAATACAGAATTAACAAAGGGCAGAATTCATAAAACAGTGCAAAATGCAGGTGCAATACATAATATAACAAAGAAGGCAGCTTGTTGTATAATTATATTAATAAAAAAATGTCACAATAATAAGTATCCCCAGAAGATGTAAGTAACGTTATCAAGAAGGAAAAGGTGTTGTTATTAAGGAAATATTTCTTGTTAATGAGAAGTAGAGGGTAGGCAGAACCTAGAGAGAGAAGAGCAAGTTTATTAGTCAGGTTCAGTACAGGGGCATAACCAGTGTGTTCTGAGGAAAAGTTTCAGTTTGTTTTTGAAAAGTGATATAGAGGAAAGTGAGGAGAGGTCACTGGGAAGAAGGTTCCAGGATTTACCAACAGTATTAGAGAAGAGAGAGTCCCCAGGCCTGTTTGATTTACAAATATTTACTAGAAGTTTATGTGATGATCGTAAGATCTTAAGATTATTATAGGGGATGATGAGGGTAGATAGTATTGGAGTATTGGAAGGTTGGTAAAGGGTCTTATGGGCAATGGTCAGTTGGTGGAATTTAAGCTGATTTTGTAGTTCAAGCCATCCTAGCTGCTTTAGATTATAACAATGGTGGGTTCTAAATGGGTTGCCTGTGGCAAATCTGGCAATGTTATTGTAGGACTTTTCCATTTTGTTGAGGCTATTCTTAGATAGAATAGAGGAGTGTAGAGATTAGATGAGTGTGAGCAATAGTTATTCTAGCTGCTGGAGAAAGGAAGGATTTGATCATGTAGAGAAAGCCTAGTTTTCTGTTAACAGTTTTTAGAGTATTATTGATATGGGTGTCGAAGTTAAGGTTGTTGTCTATGGTGATACCTAGTAGTTTGGTACTTGGATCTGGAGATGTCAGAGTACCATTATTGGATGTTACTGTGAAATCTATTGGAGAGGACTTACGAGTAGGAGTAAAGAGGAGGAGTTTTGGTTTTTTGGGGTTCAAGAGGAGGCAACACTGTGTAAACCATTATTCTACTGTATTAAACACCTTTTGGGTAAGATAGTGGAGTTCAGATATAGATGTGGCTGAGCATATTAGTGTGGAATCGTCTGCATATTGTATGCATGTAGCCTGGGGGATTGTTAGGTGAAGGTCATTGATAAATATAGAAAAAAGGGGGGGTCCAAATATGGACCCTTAAGGGACATCAAGGTTAACGGGCAGGTGGTTAGATAGAGTATTATGCCATAGCACAGCCTGTTGTCTGTTATCTAAGTAGGACTGGAACCATTTTGTAGTGAGTGCATCTAGTGACAGGGATTTGAGAATATTTATAAGTATCTGGTAATTTACCATATCGAATGCCTTGAACAGATCGATGAAAAGTGCAGAGGAAAGCATATTATAGTTACGTTTTTTGTTAATACAGTCAGTAAAGGAAAGGAGGGCAGTAGTAGTACTGTGGAAAGGTCTGAATCCATGTTGACAGCTGGAAAGTAAGTTATTTTGGATTAGGTGGTCTAGCAATTGCCTATGGATGCATTTTTCCATGATCTTTGCCAAAAGAGAAAGTAGGGCTATGGGACGGTAGTTGGAGAATTCAGTAGAGTTTCCTCCTTTATAAAGGGGGATAATATGGGAGACTTTCCAGATGCTAGGGATGTGTCCTTCACTGATGGTTCTATTAATCAGAATGGAAATGGGATAGGCAATGGATTTGGCTGCTTTCTGTAGATATTCAGCGGGTAGTTGGTCTGCTAAAGGAGAGGATGGTTTCAGTTTTTGGATAAAAAATATATGTTGTTGGGACTGGTTGGAAGAGAAATGGAGGAGGTAGGGTTGTGTTAGAGTTAGGTATAGTTAAGCTATGAGGTGATAGCTGACTGGCAAGTGTTTGAATGGCCTCAGTGAAAAAGGTATTGAAGGCATTGGCAGTATGCTTGGGATTCTCCAGGTCTGTGCCTTGTGGGTTTGGTGTAATGGATTGACCTGGGTGTAGCAGCTGGTTAATACTTGCCCAGAATTTTTGTGGTTTATTATGGTGAGTCTGCTGGAATTGTAGTTAGTAGTTTCTTTTATCAGACAGTATAGCTTTTTTAGTGTCATTTCTCAGCTGTCTGAAGTTTTGTTGGTCTACAGGGTTTTTAGTCATTCGCCATTTAGTCCAGTATTTATTTCTAAGATGGATTTTTTGCTTGGTTTCTTTTGAAAGCCATGGGGCAGAGTTAGTCTGAATTCTGATAGAACGGGTTGGTGCATGGTGGTCTAGTATGGCTAGGAATTTAGAATTAAAGTATTTAACAGCTTCCTCCAGTGGGAGGTATTTTTAAGGGAGACCAGTCACATGTTCTAAGTTTGCTTTGGAAGAGATCAGGGTTGAAGTTTTTCTTGGACCTAATTGTCCTAAATGTGGTTGGGATGGGTAGATTGGTCTTATGCCTGATGATGTACGTAAGTGAGTGGTCACTTACATCATCAGGGAGGGTTCCAGCTTGGGTCTATATCAGTTGAGCGAAAACCCCTTTACACGAATACCTAAACATAGACCCCTATACCTCGAACCGCGAAAATCCCAAACGCAATAAACCGCGAAAAATAAAATATGGAACTATCATAGTCGGCCAACCCCACCACCCGCTACTTAGTACCTACCCAAACAAAATAAATAAACTACATACATACACTAACCAATCCCTACAGACATATACCCAAACAAAACAAATAATCCACATTATACATTTAACAAAACCCTACTTCCAACACTACACTAAACCCCACATACACAACTATCTATGCACTATCCTTAATCCCTCCCTAACCCTAAGGTCCGTAACTACCACACACTTCCCCTACAGACATACACCCAAACAAAATAAATAACACACATACATACACTTAAAAAAAACCTACATCTAACACTACACTAAATCTTACATACATTACCTATCTATGCACTTACCTTAACCCAAATCCTAACCCTAAAGACCTATCTATCTCACACTTACCTTACAGAGCTATACCGCAGATGGGCCACGAAAACAAATTGACATTTCGGAATTCACGGTTTTGGACGTTTGAGGTTTACGTACTTCGCGCGATATGGTTCGACATATTCGTATTTGCATAATAGGGTTTTCTCTCAACTGATATAGACCCGTCCAGCTTCATATGTCTGGAGATGATTATTTATGAGAATCCAATATAAGGTACTTTCTTTCTTATTAGGCTTGTTTATCCTGGTAGGGGAGGTAATGGTTTTAGAAAAACCAAATAGGTTAATATGGGTGGTAGGGTGGCTACTGGTACAGCACTTCCAATCAATGTTGAAATCACCTAGGATTATGTTTTTTTTTGAGATAGCCAGCAAAGGATATCTTCTAAGGTGGCACTGTTATTACCAGGAGGTAGAGAGATACAGATAATATAAATGGATTTGAAAGTGTTAAGTTGAAGTTTGGAAATAAGGATTTCAGCATTAGAGTCTTGAGGTGGTTTATAGTCAGAGGTAGTAATCTGTAATCCTGATTTAAATAGGATAGCTATCCCCCCACCCTTCTTAACTGCACAGTCAAGCCTCAAGATATTATATCTGGGTGGGATGACTTCATTGTCTTTAGTTACAGGTTTTAACCAAGTTTCTGTTAAACATAGAATGTCAAAGGAGTAAACGTCCAAGAGAGCATGGAGTTGTGCAACTTTCTTATTTATGCTACGTATGTTGAGGTGAGCTATAAAGAGCAAGTTTGGAGGTTTGGTAAGGGAATGAATAGTAGAGGGATTGGGGTGGAGGAGTTGTGTGGTAGTAGCAGTTGTTGGGCCTGGGTTTGGGTGAATGTCTCCATCTTTTAATGAGAGGAGTTGTATTCGACATCTAGGATTTGGGAATTTACTGTATAGGTTTAGAGATCTTCTGGTATTAAGAGAATTATATCTAATATGGACTATTCTATGATATTTTGCCAGTAGATAGATGGGTGTAGATGTTATGTTTATATGGTTAGTGGGGATAGGTAGAGAAGGAGAGGTTAGCTTATTAGGGTAGTGAAGGTGTGGACATAATGGGTGTTCATAGGAGGTAAGTAGGTAGGCTAAAGTTAAAGGTGGTAGAAGTATGAGTATGAGTAACAGCTGTAACTGGGCTGGGGTGGGTAGTTTATACATTAGGATGGATTAGTTGTTAGGTTTTTTGTGGTAGGCACGGAAGTATACCAGGTGTGGATAAGGAGAGGTGGAGGGTGTGGTGGGAGAGATAGGGAGTGGCTAGAGAAGGAGGGAATAGGAGTTTGATGGCCAATGGTATAGTTCCCTGTGATTGGTGGGAAGGGGTGTGGTTAAGCAGTATAAATGTAGGACCCTGTGGGTGGGTGGGAATTGGGGGTAGGGTAGGGGAGCAGAGTGAGCCTGCAGGGTGAACGGAGCTGGTAGAGCCAAATAATGGAGCAGCTTAAGAAGAACAATCAGTGATACTGGCTACTGAAGTTAAGTTAGGTAAGTTAGGAGTGGGTAAGAGCAGAGATAAGTAAGGAGTCTATGAAAAATAGCTGGGTGTAGACAGTTGAAGTAAAGGGTAAAGTGAGAGAATTAAGAGCAGGTCTGGGACATAAGAAATGTAATGTAATGAAAGAAGAAAAATGGAGGGATAAGCAGGAGATAAAGGATGGGATAAGGGTGCCACCTAGTGGACAGATGTACTATAGCAGGTAATTTTATATGGGAGCTAGCTGGTTTAGAACTAGGGAAGGAGTAATTGCTAGTAAAATGGGTTACTATGAAGGAAAGGAGGTGTGTTGGTTACAGGGTTGATAGGAGGGGGTGTAAATGCTGTTGGCTGTCCTGGCTCGGAGCATGCTTTAGAACCCCTGAAGCAATAGTTACGTTTGTAAGCTTTACTGGCAGGATTTAGACAACCACATACCTTCTTGCTTCCTTGAGAGAGGGTGCAGGGAATATTAGGCTGTGAGATGATACCACAGGTATTTGGACAGGGTCCTTTGTCACCAGGTAGGTAGGTTCCTAGAGACTAGTACAGGAACAGCACAATGGAGACCAGGGTACTTAAGGAAGAGAGAGAGAGACAAAGTGGTGGAGAGAAACAGAGCTAGCACATAGCAAGGTAGTTTTGGAAATATAATAAAAGCTTTCATGAAGACAAAAAATAATACAGTAAGCATATATATACATTCCCTTATCATTAATAGCAGCTATTGGAATCTCATATAAGCTAGCAGTTCTGTGATACTATAATGTAGCAGGACACTTTTTATTGGCTCAGTAGGACTGCAAACCACACTTTAGCTATAAGCTATAATTCAAGTTTGTAATGCATATGTATAACTGAATTGCCATCTATCAGAAAAATTGCATGGAAAATTACAGGATTTCAGAATAGAATCCCCAGGTATGAGTTAGGGCTGATAGCAGGCAGGCCTTGACTCAACTGTATAGGAATCTGCACTAAACATTGGTCCAGATAGGATCAATACCTTAGAAAATACAACATATATTACACTATTCAAGCAATTGAGTAGTAATATGCAGCAGTTAACAGGGACAGCTACTCAAGTTTGTTACCCACTGATAGCTCTCTTAATGCAGGCGGAACGTGTGACTCAGTAAATGAGTCAAAGTCTATTCCAAGTACATGTTGAGCACAGATGCTTAATAATGGAGGTTCCTAGTGAATAGGTTAGCATGGGACCTTGGTAATACCACTAAATAACTGAGGGAGTTTCTGCAGGATATAATTCACTTCCAGGGCTAAATGTCAGAAATGCAGCTCTGCAAGGGTTGTTGGCCACTAGATATCAGTAAAAAACTAAAAAGTTCAGCGTAATCTGTCACTCGCTAAATATGTAGAAACACAGGCTAGCATGCCATTTATTATCAATGAGATTAGTTGCTTAG